>NW_015632119.1:153228-153570 GCF_001515625.1 Sinocyclocheilus rhinocerous
GGAGTAATTATGGTATTCTTCTGTAGCCTGACGACGAGTAACTTTAACCGTTGTTCATGTGAACTCAAAGACAGCCTGATGCTTTGATTATAGACTATTTGTGGGTGGCTGTTTGTTGTTTCACCTATCAATTCATGTCGATAAAGTATAATAGGGTAAATCCTGCATAGTGATTTATTCTATATAGTGCTTGCATGAAGCAAGTAGTGCATACTCTTGTAGCTGTTATGTATCTTTGTAAGTCATTGTAAGCCCTCTTTCCCCAAAGTCCACGGTATAGTTCGAACACTGCTTGAGCGTGTGTGCGTTAGATACAGTGAAGACAGCGCGTTAGTTTAGAAC
>NW_015632119.1:153937-191594 GCF_001515625.1 Sinocyclocheilus rhinocerous
AAAAAAACAAGTGGGCTCCCCCAAAGTCCACGGTATAGTTCGAACACTGCTGTATGCTCTTAAATAAATTAGGTTCTTTATTGGCATCTATGGTTCAAGAAGAAACTTTAACATCCATGGAACCTTTTCAATGCACAAAAGGTTCTTTATATTATAAAATATTCTGCACACGAAGAAAAAAAAAAACTGTTGTTTTAATAACTGTTACTGAAAGGATCTTTGGGGAACCCAAAATGGTTCTTCTGTGGCATAAATAAAAAATAATGTGTAAAAACCCTTTTGGAACCTTTATCAATAAGACTGTAGGGGCCATGGGAAGAGCAACAGTAACTTAACTCCTGTAGAACTCAATTCTTTTAAAACTATATTCTTGATCTGTATTAGATTTAGAACCTCCACCATCACAGAGCCGACCAAAGTCAGTTTGAGCAGCATGTGATATCTAAACAGAATGATCTGAAGGACGCCTGCGAGAGCAGCACCGGGCCGCTGCCACACACTCGGCTGTCTGCAGCTCTCCCCCAGAGCAGTGGAGTGATGCCAAGAAGGAGAACACAAACATCGTGGGCTTGGCATGGACCCAATGCCACGGAATTGTGCACGGAGGGTGTGCTTGGGTGGCAGCCACGGCGTCCTAAACGGGCCAGACGCAATAGAAGAAGGTGTATGTGAGAGTCACAGGTGTACAGCAGATGATGTGTGTGTTCTGTGATATTTCAATCAGAAGCCGAAACTCAAATCTTTATAGAAAATAAAAAGTGCGTAAAAAAGCTGTAAAGCCGATATATCATAAATTGCACACACCATCAACTTAGGTTTTCTATTAATAATAATACAGTGAATTTACAGATGTTTGCTCACTATACAGTGGAATTAAAAAGTCTACTTTTAGAACCATGGACCTGCAATCTAATTTAAACTAGGAAATGAACATTACATTTTAAAACAAGAAACATTATGCTGAATAATGAGCAAGATTCTTCACTATTCCTATTTCACTAATTCAAAAAGCTGATTTGTTACACTGATCATGTGAACTTTAGACCAAAAGTCAGATTTGCCTTGCACTGAAATATAAGATATACTCTTTGAAACATTTTCAAATCATGCTGCACAATGTAATGATCTTTTATTAAAAAAATTTTCACAAACTGTGGAGCTCATGCAGTTCGAATGCTGCTGTTATTAAAGCAAACAGAGTAATTTGTTTTAAATTAAACTTTTTACTGAAATTTCTATGTTTATAATATGATGCACAATTTAAAAAACATATTGGGGAAAAAAATGCTCTCTTATTAGTGGTCTAAGATTTTTGAATCTCACTTTATATGAAAACAGGAAAAGGTTTACGTGAAGAGGAAATCAGTGCATAAAAATATATAACATTGAGAATACTCTATTAAAAAGCATTTTAGTAATACAGTAGTAATTAGAGTAATTAATAATAGAAGAAAGCATATAACCATTTATATTTGTGATAAGATGTATAATAAGTGGTCATAAAAAAAATACTGATCTACTATTCTGAATAACTGTGAAAATCGATTAATCATTTGTAATAATAAATAATTTGAGGTAAAGTTTATTGTGGTTATGGCTCTGAATTAAGGCAATAATATAAAAAATAACAGTGACAGAGAACACTAAGCGCATTCAGAACAAAGATTATGAGGGATATATATTTGCGGGACCGTTATCGTCTTCAGCATGCGTTAAAAGATGGTGTCTAATGTGATTTTTGTGCTCACCAGGTGCATTTCCAAAAAAATAATCCATGTGCTTGATATCGTCTGTTTCTTATCTTCATTTAAGGCCTATACACTGTCAACTGCTTCTGGATGTGTGCCAAACAAATGCACACAATTCTGAAATGCAGACAGTATATCCCTAACAACTCTTCCCGAACCCCACAATTTCACAAAAAGCTGTGTGCTCGAAATCAGAACCACAAATATTATTTTAAAAAGTTGGTTGGAGGCAAGGACATGAAATGTTTAGCACAGTGGGCACGGCGTCTCTATTACTGCTCCCCAGGGTGAAATCTATACTCCAATAAATTGAATTAATTACCTTTAGTGTAAGATAAGAGATTTATACTGAGCCTGTTGTGGGAATGATACACTTGGGAGGAGAGATAGCAATTCAGGGTATTAACCATTATAAATACAGTTATCACGTTTCCTGAAGGCAGTAATCAGATTCTCAAAGAAAACACACACACACACACACACAAACATACACCGTCTCTATAACTTTCCCTCTCGTAAGGACTTACAGCACCCCCTATCAGCTTCAACCGTGCACATTTACACTCCACTGAAGCTGTGCAAACACGACACTCATAAAATAAAAAGAAATATTGTGCAGTGGAATAGAGACTCGCCTATTATATTTGCCAAGTCAGGTCAGACAAGTCCGATCAGCAGGTAACCACACGTCCATCAAACAGCTCTCGGCTCACACGGTCTGTGAAATAAGTTCTCTCGAAGGCAGTGCTAACATATACAAAAAGGGTGGACATCACCATAAAGTCACTCCTAAAGAAGAGAGCCACTTGTAAAAGGCTGATGTGACCCTTTCCACCCTTAGAAATCAAAGGCACTGTGGCGGTTCATGCCTTGCGTTTTAATAGCATTATGACCACCGGCCACTGAAAGATCATGGAAAACATCATGTGAACATTCAAAGAGCTGACATTCACAGTCATTAAAGAATCATTTTACATGTTTAAGAGCCAGTAAGGGCCCTAATGGACGGCCCCCACCCACATTTTACCATTTCAAGCAAGCCGTCCAAAAGTTGGTGTGTGAACCAGAGGCAAACTACTCATGTAATGAATCATACATGTTCACACAATTTACATGCTACTTATGAAAAGAAAAAAAAAAACTAATGAGGTTCTTTGGCACTGAGGCGGTTTGCTGAAATCTAAATACGAGCGGTTTCACCTCTTAAGACTTCCTCAAGAACCCGTATTTGCTTCTGCAAGAGCCCTGCAATTTTAGGTCGTGGTTCGAGACGACTTCTTTAATGCACACACCTGTACATGTACATGCAGGCGGAGAGTGCGCCCCGCGTTTATTTCAACACGTGAAGTATGCTGATATTCCTGTTCCTTGGTTTTCTCTCTGAGTGTGATCTATAGGTCTTGTCGCTCTGGGCAGAATCTATTGTGCAACCTCCAGCTAACTGACATGTTTTGTGCCAAAAGCATTGACATAGCCAAATGAGGGCACTTTGGTTTTCCCCCGCAGACAGACAGACACCCCAGAAAGAGCCTGTGAAGACTGGAATGGAGGTTGGTGTGCAAACCTGAACGGAGTCCACTTAAAAAGTGTCGGTTTACACTCTGTACACATGCGATAGAGTGTATAGAGCGCACAACGTAAACTGCACATTTGCCAACTGACACACACACACCACCAGACTAATTATGTTTGAACTAAACACATATTTGAGACACAGTATAATGATTCTGCTCGAAAAAAAAAAAACGTACACTGGATGGGTTTTGCTGTACAGACATACATATTTAAGCGAGCACTAATGTACAAAATGTTTTAGTATTTATTAGTCACAACAACTGGAAAGAAACCAAAAAAAAAAAGTATTCTGAGAAAATAAAAACGAAAAGCAGCTAACTATCTGCTAAATAAACAGCATCAGCTGAAATATACTGGCAGTCCAGCAGTGGTTTGAATTTAAAGGCCACCGCTCTCTGTAAGCCCACCCACTCCTTCAACACATTTTTCTCATCTCCTGTCTTTTTGTTTTCTAAACCGGCAACATAAGCATCATTAACAGTGCAAATTTTGACGTGTAAAGACCATCTACTCACTACTGAATCAGATATTTTCAGGAAGGCACGCCTTCGCACTGTACCCACATTCTCAGTGAAACCAGAAATACCAAAATGAATAACAAGGCAAAACGCAATGAGCATCAAAAGTAAAAAAAAAAAAAAAAAGGCGAACATTTTTAAAAAATAAAATAATTTGTAAAATATTTTAAACATTTTATGTTTTTATCAGGAATTATTTGACACGTCTTCAATAATAAATTGAAAAACATTTCAAACAGAAGCTTTGGAGTTTAATTTCACAAATGGGTGTACGGCGTAAATCATATCTGTGATATGCAATGTATTAATCGTGGATAAACGTTCCTAGTCTTTTATTGTTTATGGCTACAATGAATGTTATAAACACTTGTAAACATTGTGTAAAGATTATATCATTGAGCTGTTATAAATTAGACAGATTAGGTCTTTATGATTTTTTTTTTAATGTAAACACTGCATTATGTCACTCTGAAAAGTTTACATTGCAACTAATTTATGCTTCTTTTTATTGTGCAAGAAAAGCTTTTAGGGGAATGAAAAAAATAGGCAAAAAGAACACGTAAGGGTTTAGAGTACTTTAGTGCTTTTATATGAAGGTTTACTAGTGGAAAGAGTGTGTAAAGCATCTTAGATAAAAGGATAAATTGAAGATGAACATAAGGAGTGTGTTGTTTTTTGACGATGAACACCAAGGTCCATGCATGTGAACCCTGATATTGTAAAACAGTGGTTATGATCAAAACGCATAAGCACTTTTGTTTTTTTAGATGTAAATGAACAACAGACTATCCAGCAAAGTTAGAGCCTTTTAAATAAACTACATAAAGTAAACTTGATAAGCCATGTATGCTTGTGTATACGTGTGACGATAACAGAAAATAGGTGAGTGTGTGTGTGTGTGTTGAGTGGGACAGAGCAGAACCTGTGGGTCTCACAAAACTTTATGCTATGAATTATGTGTTATGTTTAGCACTTCGAGATCGTTCAAATCAATCATTCACAGTAAATGAGAAATGTATCATCATAGTAATGAATTGATAGTGTTTCAAATAAATAAATAGACACAGTAACAACTAACAGGCCTCACATGTTGGTTATAGATTATCAATAAATATAGCCTAATAAGTAAACCTACAACTTGGCTTACTGTTATTATTTTTGGTTCTAATTAAGTTACCCTTTTTAGTTAGGATAGTGCACATAATTACATTTAGCATAAACAACTTATATGCTTGACTTGATGGTTTTATGAGCTGATGATCCTAAATGTGCAAAACACATGTAAACACTGCAAAATTAAAAAGCAAATCAGAAAGAAAGAAAAAGTTTTCTTTGCCTTATACTTCGTAATAATGAGGGAACGGCAGTGGGATAAAGGTGGCAGAGGTCTTGTACTCACTCGGTAGGTTCTCCCTCTGTGTGAGGGACAGATGCTGTGGGTTGCCTTGCTTCCGTCGGGACATCGCCCCGCATTTACAGCAGCATCTCACGGACACTCGGACTAATGTTCGCGCTCCTGAAGCTCTCCAAACTTTCCTCCACAGCCCGGGTACTCCACTGCGCTCGCTCGCGGGCTAGTCTAGTCGTTATCACGGCACAAACTAGCACTTGTACTCTGTGAACAGACTAAATTGTATCCGACTGTCGTGAAGCATTAACTAAGTGCCACTTGACCTGAGAGAGTAATGCGTGCACTGCGACCCGCAAGCAGCTTCTTTAACCCCAAAACCCTGTCTCAAAATTCAAATAGTCTTTCTTTAAAAATCCCTAAAACATAAAGACAGTTGTTGTCCTGCTATAATGGAAATCCAAGATCTGTGGCTCGCCAGGTGAGAGAAGTCTTTGGCACTGTCCTCCATGTGCGCTTGGCATCAGAGTGCAGAATGGCTGAACCTCTGAAGACAACACCTCCTCTCCAGATCAATCAGGACCCGAGCAATTACGTCTCGCATTCACGCTGCTCACAGGGAGGACCCGGCGCCTGTGTGTGTGGCAGGGGTTGCCTCTGAAGAATGGAATGGGATTCAACTTCAAGTACGGACTTGATGTGACGTGTGGCGCTGGGGGCGACTAGTGGCGGCAGTTTGGGTACAGAGGGGTCTCCGAGCCCACCAGCAACGCTCCCGTCGCTGCACTGTCTGTTAAAAAAAAAAAAAAAATCCAGCAAAATTTACGGAGGGGAATCAGACAGCTTGGTTGCAAGAAATTCACTGACAATACGATGACAACGTTTTAAACACTATAGTACGGGATGCAATTTTACTGCTCGTTTATGTTGCAGGTCAAAACCTTAAAATCCATTGAATGGAATAATATAGGCTATAAACATACTTAAACAAGTTACATTTGATTTGCACTTTCAAATACAACTTACTGATAACAGAAGAGCACATGCTAAATTAACAGAGCTACAGAAACGCAAAAGCCCGTCAAGGTAACACATATGACGCGTAGTAAAATAATGCAATAAACATTGCATAATAACGGAGCAGGCAACAAAACATTAAAATGAATAGGCCTATGACTGATGATAAATAAAATAGCCTTTTATAAAAAGTGATGTGTCGGGCAGAGACGTCTGGGACGTCCTTTTACAGGCTTTCACTGTAAATTATGAGGTAAATAAATTTATGTTTTAATATTATAACATGTCATCTAAAAATATATATATAATTTTTTTTTTACCATATTTTCAATGGCAATTCATGCTTTTTAATTCACAAAAACTTTTAAACTGTAAAATTAAATGTACTGTGCGGTTAAATCGAAAGGTACCTACTATATTTTTTTACTGTAGCATTTTACATATATATGTTTTTCGTTCGAATAATATGTTCGCATTTCTGTATGAACTAGTATTAGCCATCACTGTCAGCAGAAGAAAAAAAATAATACTTAAAAAAAGCTTCTTACACTGTCGTGGGGATATACTATAATAATGCACAATTTTATAGAAATAACTTAATAACTGGGGATTTTGGCTAAACTAAAGTAGAAACTGGCGCTAAATTTTAATAAAATGCTGTGCTTAAGAAAATAAAAGATGTTCCTAACATGCATTTAATTTACAGTAGTAGTAGTAGTAGTAATAATAATACTACTAATACTAATTCATTAACCAGTCAGTACAGATTGCAGATCCCCAATGCTGAGATTCAAGGTAAGTAATTTTGTGTGCTGGGCCCTCTGCACATGTGTGTCCTGTTTCCATTTAAGCCAATAGCGCCACCTGATGGTCTTCTTTGGACCTAAAACGTGTTCATTGAGACAAGGGTTAGGGCAGGTTTCCCCACATCTGCTCCACATCAACACATATAAAGAAAAAAGAGCATAGAAGAGACCGGGGCTAGTTGTCACGTGGGCTATATTAGTCCATCTGAGTACTGAAGGTTTTGAATTAAAAGTCCCGTTACATAAATGTGTGTTTTCTTGCTGTTGGTTTTCTTTGTTGGTCGCAAACACTTAATACATTTTAGACTTCACTTTGTGAATCATAACAATTTAACAATTTTAAGTAGGCCTATGTGCTTATAGAGAAACTTAAAATATCTTAAAAATTAAAAGTACCCTGATAAATAACAACTGCAGAAAAAAAAACTAGTCCTTTAGCCTCTCCAATTTAGTCTTAATATTAGAGCCTACAACAAATTTGTTAAGCACATTTTAGGGATTTTAATTAAATGACATCTTGCCCCTTCTTTCCATCACAGCAGATGAACTATGATAAATGGCATATCACTTCACACTGAAGCAATAACTACAGTCAGTGTAGTCAAGCCCCAGAGCAAAGTCAGATTCATCAATAAAACATGATTTTTTCCATTAAGGGTTACCGTTGTTGCCTCTGGGAGAGGAACACCATTATACAATGGCAACACGCAAGACACTGAAAAAAAGTTGATGCTGTTAGTTTGGTCGTGTCTCAGTAGTGACAGGTAGACTGCATTTTTTTGGGCATCACAGACACGTTCTCACATGCTCACATGGCTCAGTGACCTGGAACGCATACATGATGTAAAAATACTCTCTAGGTTTTAAAACACTGTCTCTGTCTTCACTCCGAAATGTCTGGATGGTGATTAAGAACAGAACACACCATGCAAGACTTTTTGGCACACAAAATTTGTAGATATTGTATATATTCTGTAAAAAATATTAGGTTGACCAAATAATGGCAAACCCTCTGCACATTTGACATATTCATCATGACGGATTTGTCAATAAAAATCATGTTTTATTGATGAATCTGATAAACTAATAAACTCTTTGAGCCAAGAAAAAATAATAGGTACAGCCAATATAAATGTAAACATAATGCAATGAAAAATCAAACATCAAATAAACAATAAAAAAGCTATTTATATGTCATTAATTTTTTTACAATAATTAAATAATAATAAAATATATTTTTTTAATTTTGCATTACACTAAACACTGAAATGTATCAAATAACATGACTAATGAAATTCACACAAATATATTTCACACAAATATAGCACTTTCTTGAGACTGAAACTTTAACTGTTATTTATACACGAGGCAATATTTGCTCATAAAAGGCCTTTGTAATCTAATTATATTTAAATGAGTTTGAGAATTTGACAAAGATTTATAAACTATTCAACAAAAGGCATTTAATTAAAATATTATTAAACAGTTCATTAGTTTAATTTATCTGTCTTACTGTAAAAAAAAAAAACAGTTTTATCAGCTGAAACTAAACTGGGAATAATATTTTAAACATGGTAGCATCAACAATAATGGCAATCAGAATGTTTATGATCTTGTTGATTGTTGGCCTTTATGTAGTCTGTCATGTCCACAGTGGACTGAATGTCTGACTCTTAAAATCGCGGTCACTTACGCCCTCTACTGGATTCATTTGCACAACTCAATCTTTACAATTCACTACCTTTATTTACAGTACACACAGAAAAAAAATATCAAGCCTGGACAATTTTAACATTTAAAATCGATAAACATACTTTAAATTGTGTCTTATCATTTTTCAAAGCTAAATTCTGTACAAAACTGAAACTGGCAAACAATGACAAATTATAAAGAATTACCAACTAAATATTAATCACAACATTAACCTGTCTGAGACAAGAGAAATTGTCTGTTTTACTGTGACCATGGTCATAAAATGCATCACTTAATTGTCTATAGTCACTCTGTGTGAGCTACTAGTGATCAAGATCCTTTTTTTTTATTTTAATCGTCAAAAAAACTATAGCTTCTGAAGGGTGACCAGGTAACACGAGTAGTAAGGGCTTCACATGGGATTCACAAATAATTATTATTTAATATATTTTAGGTGCTTAGTATTTGTAAATGAGGCTCATCTCATTTGTTTTTTTTTTATTACCTAATAATCTTAATACTAAATTTGCTGTTAGGCTACTTATTGATTACTTGTTTCCATATTAGTTCATATTTGTAGCTGAAGTGTTACTGTAGTACTACTTATTTGTCCTGCATTACTTCTGCTAAATAAACAACAACTAATAAAAATGAGTTGACAACCTGTCTGCTACTCTTCAACATGTTTGCTATTGAACATTCACTTTGGATTGATTGATTTAAGAGATGTTGTTTTATAAAAAAAAAAAAATATATATATATATATATATAGTGTTAATAGATGTGTGTTGTCCTTGATAAATAAATAAATACACAGTTTGTTTTATTTTTTTATAGTAAACACAATACATACAAATATTAAATATTTACAAATATTCCATTAAACATATTAATATGCTATATAAATGCTTTTAGCCGCCTGGTCTCAGCTGTTGGTCTCTGATTTTGTTTGCCATGTGCTCCTTTTTTTCTGGAACTGACTGACAAACACCCTCACTGTCCTGTTGAAGGAACAAACATAATGATGTAACGCTGCGCAGATTTAAAGGGGTCATATGATGCTGCTAAAAAGAACATTATTTTGTGTATTTGGTGTAATGAAATGTGTTTATGCGGTTTAAAGTTAAAAAAACACATTATTTTCCACATACTGTACATTATTGTTTCTCCTCTATGCCCCGCCTTTTTGAAACGCGTCGATTTTTACAAAGCTCATCGGTCTGAAAAAAGCGAGGTGTGCTTAAAGAGAAAGGAAAAAATGAAATCGCATCATATGACCCCTTTAATGAGAGTGATTCTTAGAGAAAATCTAAAGATAAATTGCTTCTACCATTTCAGTATGACGGGGGTTTCTGAATTGAAAAGGATATACTCATCCCAGATTAATTTACATATTGAAATATAATACACACAGTTTTAACTAGAGGATGCAGAAAAAAGTAGCTGTAAAACTGAGATAGAAGGTACTAACCATCTTCAGGGTGAGCTGGGACATGGGCTGTGGGGCTTGATGGTTCTGCCTCCCCAGTTTTAAGCTTCAGCTGTACCTTGTCGACATCCACACACAGTATGTTTTACGGAGGTGGCTCACACACATCTACATTGTCCTGTTGAAGGAACAGCCATAATCATGTAATGCTTGGAAGGTTTATAGAGTGCTTCTTTAAATCTAAAGATATATCTTTCTATTGTTTTGAAATATAATGTAATATGATTTCACATAGACAAACATAGTAGCTTAGGCGAAGGCAGTGTTTAATCTTTCCAATATATCTGAAAGTAAGTAAAAACAAGAGATGGAAGGGACTTACTGATGTCTTATGCTGCCTCCGCTGTCTCTGCTGCTGTCTCAACTGTTCCCTCCGCTTCTGCTTCTGCTGCTCTGTGATTCTGTGGTTTGTTCCCTGTTGTGGGGAGCTTTTGGTCACAAGTGTTCCCTGTAGGGTGCCAGAATGCACAGGCGCCACTTTTGAGGTCCTGGAGGGCATAGGTAATCCATAGGTGGAATAGACAGGCATATTCAGCAAGCCTCTGTTTTCCTGCCTTAATGGTTCTGGTGGGCACTGATGCTCCTTTCAGAGATCCAGTAGACATGCACTCCTGCTCCCTGTGAGGTCCTGGCATGCACAGGGTTCCTGTCGGGTAAAGGTGCTTCCTGTGGGGACTTGGAAGGCATGGGTGCACCCTGTACAGGAAAGGCTTGAGGCTTCTGCTGCAGCAGTTCCTGCCTCAGCCGCTCAGGGATTTTGAGACTTTGTCTCTCTGCGGTCTTTTTGGGGATGGGTGCTCCCTTCTCATAAGAGGCTCGAGACAATAGCTGCAGCAACTCCTGTCTCAGCGGCTCAGGAATTTTGAGCCTTTGCCTCTCTGGGGTCTTTTTGGACAGAGGTTCTCCCTTCACAGAAGAGGCTTGAGGCGATAGCTGCAGCAGCTCCTGCTTCAGCGGCTCAGGGATTTTGAGCCTTTGCCTCTCTGGGGTCTTGTTGGGCATCGGTGCTCCCATAACAGAAGAGGCTTTAGGAATTCTGCTGCTGCAGCTCCTGCCTCAGTGGCTCAGGGATTTTGAGCCTTTGCACTTTTGGGGCAGGCACAGATACTCTCTGTTGGGACTTGGTGGGCACTGGTGCTTCCTGTGGGGTCCTAGCAGGCGCAGGTGCTACCTGAGGCTTCTTCTGCATCCACTTCCTTTGCTGTTGCCTCCACTCCTTAGTGGTCTTCAGTGTTGCATTTGAGAATGCTGAGTCCCCACACTCAGCCTTCTCAGACCCAGCAAGCACAGGTGGTCCCTGATGCTTCCTCTGCCTCCACTTCCTTTGTTGCTCCGTGGTCTTCAGCGTTGCATCTGAGAAGCCTGAGTGCAGGGATTCAGCCTTCTCCGATGTATCGTTGAAGACCAGGGATGAGGTGTGGTCCCTCTTCTCAGTATAGGCAGGTACAGGTTGTTTTGGGACCTGGGAGTGCACTCTGTGTCTTCTTCTGCCTCCACGTGTCCTTGGTATTCAGTGTCGCATCTGAGAAGCCTGAGATTCATCACTGAGTCTCCTTCCTGCATTGTTCCCCACCACTGCACTGAGGTGGAGTCCCCATACTCAGGCTCCTCAGATATAGTAGAGGAAACCTCCATTAGTGCCCAGCACTGCCCTGCAGCGAGGGCAGTAGTAAGCTCATCTGAGAATTCAGAAGATGAGGACTGCACTGTACTCTCAGGAAAACTGGTTGGGATGGTTGACATATAGTCATGCTGATGTTTGATTCGATTGTGAAAGATGATCCAAAGAAGTGAACAATACTGCCCTTGTCTTTATACCTGTAAAAAACTGTGACAGAAAGACAAAGGAAAGAGATGATATAAGAGGAAACATATAAGAGTCTGTAAATTGGTTGTTTTAGGTTTTTTGGTTTTATTTATTTATATTTTTTACAGGTACAGTTTTACAGTGTATGCCCAGTGGGGTCCATACGTTTTTTTTATTTTATTTTTTTAATTATTATTATTATTTTACTAACTAATGTGCATAACTCAGATGCTTATAATATAAATTAACATGCCTGCTTCGACATGCATATGAAATCACTGTAAGAGGTAACTATTAAACTATTAAGGCTTTCACTATCAGCTTTCAGAATTTACCATAATAAAGGAGTGGTGGATTGAGTTTCTCACATACTGTAGACAAGAAAACGTCTATGGGGCTCTGTATTTATGAATAAATGTTTAAAATCGTCATAGTCTGTATTTGGCACTGCAAGATTTGTTCTGTTGATTTACTGAAAAATGTTGTGTTAATGGCGAGATTATGATTCATTAAATTTTTTTTTAATTGCAATCTTTAGAACAATGAACATACACGGGCAATAACATATAAATACATCAAAACAAATTCAATAATAAGCAAAAACAATATATATATACAGTATATATATATTTTTTTTTTTAGCCAAAAAACCTTTAGCACTTCCGGTTTGCCAGTATGTGGGAAAGGAGACCAGAGGCCGTTTTGTTTGAAATGGATGTCAATGGAGGAGAGGCTTCACTACGCTGAATAAACAGCTTTTTAGAGGAAACAGCTTAACATTTAATGAATCAACAGCCTATCAGTTAATCTCCAACATGTTTTACACTAAGCAATACTTTTGGATTTACAAAAGGAGTTTTTGGAGTTTACACCGACAAAAATGCAGTTTTATAAGAGAAGTTACTGACTTTTTGCAACAGGTGGGATGCAGCTTACAGCATTTCTCATTCACTCCTATGGTATCCGTAAACAGTGACTGAGTGTTGCACAACTCTGACTTAAATTCAATTATGTCAATGCTGTAATGTGATTGGTTATTAAGGCACACCTGATCCAAGTTGACCGTTATGCTTTTTCCAATAGTAAGTAATACCAAAGACTATAGAATACCCAAGACGTGTCACTCGTATAGTTTTGAATGGGGAAAAATGCAATGCTCAATTTGGAGAATTTGATGTTTCCCCATTCAAAGAGATAGGAGTTCTTGTAATTATCCACAACATGGTTGTTCACACTGGAAGTCTTATATATAGTTAACCAATGTCCCAATAATCCCATGCAAGAGTGTCATTTTCCAGTGTCATCACGATTGCACGTGTGATATTGAACACTATTAATCTGCGTTTTTGAACGAATCGGCTAAATGAAAGATTCAGGTCACTCACTCATTAAGATTCGCTGCCAACTACTGACGGCAGTCAGTAGCTTTTTCTACGCGGTTAGGCTGTTCGTCCACACGCAAACGCAGAACCAGTTAACTGAAACCGAACATTTTTGAAAACGCCTGCCAGGGTGAAGGTTTTCAAAAACTCCGGTGGCAGTGTTGTCGTGTAGACAGAGAAACTGGAGTTTTTGGCTTGTGACGTCGGCGCCTGCACTGTTATCTTCACCTATTGGAGACTTTTTCGGGCTTCTGATTGGCCAACATGGCTTTACGGTTGAGATTATATCGCCACCTGTTGGTTTGGCATGCTCTTGACATTGCTTCATAGCATGCGTTTGCGTTTTCATGTGGACGGAGATTTTTTTTTAAACGGAAGAAGGAAAAACTCCGTTTTTAAAAATACCCATGTACGTGTGGACATGGCCTAGGTGTAATCTAATAAATGTAATCAACAAATAATTAACTAACATTAAATATGAAGAGTCATGAAGAGTGCAATTTTAGTGTGCTTAGTCTTTGCAAACTTGGCCAATTACAGATCAGCTGTGCCTTTTTATACACACAATAAAGTCATAAAAACTAAATCAACATCAAAAATGTGATCAAAATCTGATAAATTTAGACACTCATTCATGGTTTCACCAGATCAAGGTTTCAGAGCTTCATGAAGCTGTGTTTCAACAGCACCCATCACTAGCAGTGAGTACTACTTTTAATGTAGAATGATCTGCCCAACTCAATCCGAGCAGCTGAGTCCTTAGCCATCTTCAAAAAATGACTAAAAACACATCTGCTCCATCTGTATTTGACCCTCTAACTCTAGCACTTTCTATTCTATTTTAATTCTACTTTATCTATTTATCTTATTTTTTATTTGAAAAAACACTAGCTTTCAATTTTTTCTATTCTATCTACTTGTTTTTATTTGTGTGTGTATATATATATATATATATATATATAAATACCTTGTTACGTGTACTGCGGTAGGCTAACCGAGACTTGTCATTTGCACTTACATATTGTTGTGCTTTTGTTAGTTTTGATTGCTTGCATTTGTAAGTCGCTTTGGATAAAAGCGTCTGCTAAATGACTAAATGTAAATGTAAATGTTTTCCAGCAGCGTTCTTATTCAGGTTTTTATTTCATTTTTTTTTTCTTTTTTCCCCCAAGAGACAATCAAGTGTTTCTGACTGTACTGTGGGCTGAAGTATGGACCAGGTATGTAATCATGCCTAGAAATTGTCCGATGTCCTCCTGTATACTTGCATTGAAAATAACAGACTGTGACAATAACAGGTTTGAAGAGAGAGTAAGTGAAAATTCTGAATTAAAAAAAAAAAAGTTAAAAAAAAATACCCTACATTGAACACAGTTTTATTGAATACTTAATATCACAATATGTCAGTAGAAGCAGGATTCAGTTAATGTTTTTTTTTTTTTATATATAATCCTTTGATGAATGGTGATGTTGGATAATATTCTGATAAAAACTATTTAAAAAGTAAAGTGTTTTGCATTTCACACAAGTGGACCAGTTTCTTTAACCAATATCTGTAACATTTCATGCCCACAAAGAGGATTTTAGATTCAGTAATACTTACTGAATAAAATTCTCGTTGTGTTTAGATAAATTTGTTATAACAAAGATTAATAAATTATTCAGCAAATGAGACATGTAATTAAAACATTATTAAATAGTTAATCAGTAGATTTATTGGTCTTACTGTAAAATATAACTGAAACTAAATAACTAATATTTGTTTTAAATCTGGAAGCTTCATCAGAAGTAGAAAGTAAATGCATGATAGTTTTGATTATTGGTCTTGATGTACTGTAGTTTGTCATGTTCACAGTGATCCGAAGATCTGGCCGTTGAAATCACAGTCAGTTACGCCCTCTAGTGGATTCATCTGCACAGCTCCGTCTTCACCACTGGAAGCCAGACTGATCAAGTAACAAGGTCCATGAAGGTACATCTTTTGTACTTCCAAGGACAAATTTGTCATGGAAGACCTTTTTTAGTGTGGTAAAATGAGGCTAAAATATAATATCACAGTTTTTAATTAAAATAAATGTAATACTAAGTTGCTCAACTTTTGGTAGCAAGTCTTCCCTACTGTACTGGATCCCCTAACATTATTGGTGACCATTTTATTTCTTTACCAATCATAATAATGCATCCCATTTCCTAACAAACCGAACTTTCTCAGTTAAAATAGGAAACTTCACTTCCTCTTTAGGCAATCTAACCTGTGGTGTTCCTCAGGGATCTGTTCTAGCACCTACTCTCTTTTTTCTCTACTTCCCTTGGGGTCCATCTTTAGGAAACACAGCGTTTCTTTCCATTGTTATGCTGATGATATGTAAATCTATCTGCCTGTGAACTCGGAAAATATGCATGCACTTAGTTTATTGGCATGTCTGGATGACATCAAATCATGGCTTTCAAAAAATTTCCTTTTCCTGAATTCAGATAAATCGGAAGTTTTTGTTTTTGGCACCTCTGAAACTACAGTCATGGCCAAAAGTTTTGGCAGTGACATAAATTTTGTGTTTTGCAAAGTTTACTGCTTCGGTATTTGTAGATTATTTTTCCATATGTTTCTAGTATATTGAAAAACAACATTTTTTTGAAAATATATACTATAAATATTTTGAAGCCTTCTCTAGGTTATACCTAAAAGACTCCTTCTCTGGGTCAGTTTTAAGTTCTCACCACCTCTCAAAAGCCAAGCCAATGTTGATTCAGGTTTTATTACAGTCTCTGTCCCAACTATACCCCTTTTGCTTGTAATATTTGCTCTGTTTGGAGTTTCTTTGTTTTTACAACCTGCGATTTGCCGTGTTGTATAGTACAAGGTACAATATTTCTCGCTCATTGTGACAACTTACTTTCATCTTCATGCTACTCCCATACCGCTCATGCGCAAAAGCTATACTTATCTCTGTTTACAGATATGACAAGACACGCATGGATGAACAATGTCCCATGAAATCTTTCCTGACAGGTCTGAAATATAAACACTTATTTAACACTTATTCAGGCAAAGACACAAACACAGATTGAAAGATGAATTTATAATATATCCACTTATTTAAATTTTGTTAATTTTGAACAAAAATGACAGTGTACATTTATATATTTAAGTTCTTTGAAAAACAAAATACAAAAATAATATTTACAGTGTTGACCCTTGTTCTTCATAACCTCTGCAATTCGCTCTGGCATGCTGGATATTAGCTTCTGGGCCAAATCCTGACTGATGGCGATCCATTCTTGCCTTATTAGTTCTCGGAGTTGATCACAATTTGTGGGCTTCTGCTTGTCCACTTGCCTTTTGAGGACTGACCACAGGTTCTCTATGGGATTGAGATCCGGGGATTTGCTTGGCCACAGATCCAAAATTTCAATGTAATAATCTTTGAGCCACTTCTTTATCACTCTTGCTTTGTGACATGGTCGTCCATCATGTTGGAAAATGCACAGATCATCACCAAATTGCTTATGGATCGTTGTCCCAAACAGTTGGAAGGGAGCTTCATCAGAGAAAATAACCAGTCTTCTGCTGTCCAATCCTTGTACTTCCTGCAGAATTTCAGTCTGTCCTTGACGTTTTTCTTGGAGAGAAGTGGCTTCTTTGCTGCCCTTCTTGACACTAGGCCATTGTCCAAAAGTCTTAGCCTCACTGTGCATGCAGATGCTCTCACCAACCTGTTGCCATTCCTGAGCAAGCTCTGCACTGGTGGTGACACGATTCCGTAGCTGACTCCTCAGGAGGAGATGGTCCTGGTGCTTGCTGGACACTCTAGGACATCCTGAAGACTTCTTCACTGCAGTCAAACCTCTCTCCTTGAAGTTCTTGATGATTTCAGTCTGTCCTTGACGTTTTTCTTGGAGAGAAGTGGCTTCTTTGCTGCCCTTCTTGACACCAGGCCGTTGTCCAAAAGTCTTGGCCTCACTGTGCGTGCAGATGTTCTCACACCAACCTGCTGCCATTCCTGAGGAAGCTCTGCACTGGTGGTGACACGATTCCGTAGCTGACTCCTCAGGAGGAGATGGTCCTGGTGCTTGCTGGACAATCTGGGACATCCTGAAAACTTCTTCACTGCAGTCGAACCTCTCTTCTTGAAGATCCTGTAAATGGTTCTTTCAGGTGCAATTTTCTTTGAAGCAATTTCCTTGCATGTGAGACCATTTTGTTGCAAATCGATGATGGCTGCACATGTTTCTTTGGAGTTAACCATTGCTAACAAGAACACAATGATTGAAAGTGCTTCTTCCCTCCTTTTATAGCAATCAGTTTGCTCTTACAATCTAATTAGTATGATCGTGATTTTACCTGACTAGTACTCATTCACATTTTCACATGTGCTGCTGATATGATTAGTCAATTAATGTTAGCTGGTCATTTTGTATCAGGATAAAAAACACAAAAACACAAAATTTATGTCACTGCTAAAACATTTGGCCATGACTGTAGAACACCAAAAACACAAAATTTATGTCACTGCTAAAACTTTTGGCCATGACTGTAGAACACAAAACACACTTAATCTTAAGTTTTGTTATTTCATCCCAAGTGCGGAATCTGGGTGTGGAAATTGACAACGGCTCTGTAGTAGGCTCTAGTTTTTTCTATTTTCGCTCTCTCTCTAAAATTAAAACCTTTCTTTCTAAAGCCTCTTTAGAGGTTGCTATCCACGCCTTCATTACATCCCGCCTGGATTATTGCAACTCTCTATATTATGGTGTTTCTAAGACTCAAATTTCCCGTTAACAAGTTGTTCAAAATGCAGCAGCTAGATTCCTGAAGGGATGTAAAAAATTTTTTATCATATTACGCCCCTTCTGAGATCTCTACATTGGCTGCCTGTTCAGTATAGCATTGAATATAAAATCTTATTACTTGTCTATAAATCCTTAAATAATCTAACACCATCTTATCTGACGGATTTACTCCACCCTCACACGCCTAAGCGAGGACTTAAATCTGGAAACAAATTCCTCCTTCAGATTCCCAGAACCAGCTTGAAAACAAGGGGCAATAGAGCCTTTGAAGTGGCTGGCCCCACTCTGTGGAATAATCTCCCGACCCAAATTAAAATGGCTTCCACTTTATCTGAGTTTAAATCCAGTCTCAAAAATCATTTGTTTGTCTCGGCTTTTAAAATGTAATTTTATCCTGTTTTTATTGTCTCTAATTGCTAGTGATTTTATGTTTCTTTTTTCTGTGTATTTGTATTGTAATTATTGTACAGCACTTTGGTCAGCCTGCGGCCGTTATTAAATGTACTTTAGAAATAAACGGAACTTGGAACTTGAACTATACACTGATCAGGCATAACATTATGACCACTGACAGGTGAAGTGAATAACACTGATTATCTCTTCATCACGGCACCTGTTAGTGGGTGGGATATATTAGGCAGCAAGTGAACATTTTGTCCTCAAAGTTGAAGCGTTAGAAGCAGGAAAAATGGGCAAGCGTAAGGATTTGAGCGAGTTTGACAAGGGCCAAATTGTGATGGCTAGACGACAGAGCATCTCCAAAACGGCAGTTCTTGTGGGGTGTTCCCGGTCTGCAGTGGTCAGTATCTATCAAAGGTGGTCCAAGGAAGAACAGTGGTGAACCGGTGACAGGGTCATAGGCGGCCAAGGCTCATTGATGCACGTGGGGAGCGAAGGCTGGTCCATGTGGTCCGATCCAACAGACAAGCTACTGTAGTTCAAATTGCTGTTGTGTATGGGGCTGCATAGACGCAGACCAGTCAGGATGCCCATGCTGACCCCTGTCCACCGCTGAAAGCGCCAACAGTGAGCACGTGAGCATCAGAACTGGACCACAGAGCAATGGGAGAAGGTGGCCTGGTCTGATGAATCACGTTTTCTTTTACATCACGTGGATGGCCGCGTGCGTGTGCATCGCTTACCTGGGGAACACATGGCACCAGGATGCACTACAGGAAGAAGGCAAGCCGGCAGAGGCAGTGTGATGCTTTGGGCAGTGTTCTGCTGGGAAACCTTGGGCCTTGCCATCCATGTGGATGTTACTTTGACACATACCACCTACCTAAGCACTGTTGCAGACCATGTACACCCTTTCATGGGTGTATATGCCACCAGGGAATATGCGCCCAGCCATAAATCAAAAATGGTTAAGGAATGGTTTGAGGAACACCACAACGAGATTGAGGTGTTGACTTGGCCTCCAAATTCCCCAGATCTAAATCCAATCGAGCATCTGTGGGATGTGCTGAACAAACAAGTCCGACATGGAGGCTCCACCTCGCAACTTACAGGACTTAAAGGATCTGCTGCTAACATCTTGGTACCAGATACCTCAGCACACCTTCAGGGGTCTAGTGGAGTCCATGCCCCAATGAGTAACTACAGTAAAATACTGAAAAAAAGCCAACTTATTTACTACATAAAATACACAAATGGTTAACAGTATAACATTTAATATTATGAATTGATTAAAAACTTTGAACTAATGAACAGCTCAATTTTATGTGATTATTTGTGATTTGTGATGTTAGGTGCAATTCATAAAAATGTGTAATAATAAATATATTAACACAATGAAACCCAAATTAATATAAATCCAACATAAATTATGTATATTTTAAACAATACTTGTTTAATATCATCTAGATTTAGTTTTCAACTTCTGAGAACAAAATGAGTAATTATAGCCATTTAACATTACATTTGTGTGTGTGTATATATATATATATGTGTATGTGTGTGTGTGTACTTTTTATATATAGGTTTTATAGGTTTAAAATCAATGCAAATTATTTGAATTCTAATAAATTAATAAATAAATAGTTGTACTTGAACTTTTTATGCATTCATTTTGATGCCAAAGACTTACAGGACATAAAGGATCTACTGCTAACATCTTGGTGCCAGATACCACAGCACACCTTCAGGGGTTAGTGGAGTCCATGCCTCGACGGGTCAGGACTGTTTTGGCAGCAAAAGGGGGACCAACACAATATTAGGAAGGTGCTCATAATGTTATTTTTAAACAATACTTGTTTAATATCATCTAGATTTAGTTTTCAACTTCTGAGAACAAAATGAGTAATTATAGCCATTTAACATTACATTTGTGTGTGTGTATATATATGTGTGTGTGTGTGTGTACTTTTTATATATAGGTTTTATAGGTTTAAAATCAATGCAAATTATTTGAATTCTAATAAATTAATAAATAAATAGTTGTACTTGAACTTTTTATGCATTCATTTTGATGCCAAAAAAAAACCTTCAGTGGTCTAGTGGAGTCCCAGCCTCGACGGGTCAGGGCTATTTTGGCAGCAAAAGGGGGACCAACACAATATTAGGAAGGTGGTCATAATATGCCTGATTGATGTATATTGTATTTTGAATATATATATATACAGTGGGTATGGAAAGTATTCAGACCCCCTTAAATTTTTCACTCTTTGTTATATTGCAGCCATTTGTTGTACTTGAACTTTTTATGCATTCATTTTGATGCCAAAAAAAATTCACTAGTTAAAACCTAGGATTGATATTTTAATTTGAGGATTGGTCCTCTTGAATGTATTGATATTTTATGGTCTATCGTCTCTTACTGATTTAATGAACCATTTGCAGCTTCAGTGTACTTGCTGTAAGCACTTGCACCTGCATGGCTTAATCTTTGAGAGATAAAAAACAACTTACCTGCAGGAACAACCAGCAAAAACATGTGCATTGTGATACACAAGTATGTACCGTATGTAGTCAGTTATATTTTATACAACCTATGCAGATAAGAGGGGCTTCTTGTCACGGTGGTTATTTATGTTGGTTTCAAATACTGTAGTTCAAAATATAATTTCTGTTCTAGACTCATTCTCATCCGTTTTAGTTTTTGGTGTTAGTTCTTGCCCATAGCAATAAAGCAATAGATGAAAAAAGGGGGGGGGATGGTCATATGGTGGCAGAATACACGCAGGAATTGATTCTGTTATTGCCTGCAGGGAAGTCAAACTCCATTTGTCAAAATGTCAAGTTGAGCACTAAAAATACACCACGTCAACATGGCACACCTGCAAAGTGACCCCTTTTAAATATGTTAGATCATTTAGCTCATTATGTGAGACAGATGGAGAAGCCTCGCAGGAGCAGTTCTCATATGCAGCCCGTCTGAAATAACTGCGCTTTAGGAGGTTTGGCAGTGGGTGAGCTCAACTGTTCACAGCAGAGGTCACTAATTAAATGATCTTCATATCTTACAAATAGCTTGTGTTTGCATTGTTTCATGATAAGTTCATATTGGTTGCCCTAAAGTTTTTTTTTTTTTTTTTTTTGCAATAAATATAAATAAAATTGACAATAAATAAATAGATAATTCAATACAATTCAATTCAGACCATTCAGACCAGACACAAAGACCATTCAATTCAGTAATTAAACTACTGATTGAACTATTGATGTTTCAATCAAACATTTAGACATAAAAAAAACTGATCTCAGCTATTTTTTTTATTCTTTTTCATTTATAACCTTTGAAACATTTCAAACATCTCTGTTTATATATATATATACTGTATATACTTTTTTCATAAAGGAACCTTTTACTTTGATGGTACTCAAAACAGTTGTGCTTATGTGTGTACACACACACACACACACACACACAAACACACACACACACACACACACACACACACACACACACACACACACACACACACTCACACAATGTATATAAAACAGACAGTGAAAACAACAAGATTTTAAAAATAATAGAGCAGGATGGATGTATTCAAATGTAATTATAAATATCCCTTCATACTCCAAAATTTTCTTAGTAAAATAATATTTAAATTTAATTAAGTTAATTATTAAATGATTTGATGATCACTTTTATTGTGGTGAGCACAATACATCATGATTCAATGCAGTAAAATGATGATTTAAATAATAAAAAATACCTGCTGTATTATATTTAATGCACACATGTTAAGAATTTTAAATAAATAATGTATAAAATGGTAAGTGAGTTGCTTAAATCAATTAAATATTCATTTTGAAATTATCTAAGCAAAAAGACTTTTGCATTGCGACATAATTATGGTCCTAATAATTATATAATAATAATTATGGTCCTAGAAAAACGCATATCAAATATGAGATATGTGGCTTTAAGGTTACATTTTGATTTGTGATCAGTTTTTTTTTCTTCTTTTTAATGTATGAAACACCAAACTTCACTGCATTCATGGAAAGTGCCATGTAAGAAGAATAAAGACATATATGAGGAACATGAATATGTCACTATTGCTGATCCCAAGAGCTCATGAACACAATGCGGCACGGCTTCTGTTCTTTTGATGAGTCTCTTACTCTCAGCATTTGAATTGTTGAATCATTTTCAGTGTCGTGCTCGAGAATAAACAGTGTCTCCATCTGTGTAAACAAAGCACATGTAAAGCAGATGAATATGACAGCTGATTTAACCTTAGTCTGATCAGTAAGAGGGGGTATGTGAAGTGTCCCTGGCTTAATCATGAATGCTTAGTGAAAAAGTGGCTGCACTGTGTGAAGGGCAGTCAGCTGTGTAAATGGAGCTTATTTGATGCTTGGTTTCACTCACGGAGGAGTATGCAGATTCCCATTTGGACGGGCCTGACTCCTGGCCGACGCAGCCAACCAAGACACCTCGTACCACACACCCCCATTGTGAAGAGCCGTTTGCAGTCAGATCACGAACTCACAACAAAGAGGGAATGATGTGAAATAGAAGAGCCAGTTGTACAAAAAGTCATTGATGTGAGCATTAGAATAGAAATTAGAGAACAGAAGGTGGTGTTACACTTGTTTTCCACAATCAGTACATGATAAGAACAAACTTACATGTTCTGCTGTATTGTACAGGCGTGTGCTTTAATTGGATTTTATAGTTTCACATCATTACTGGCCACACGTCAGTTTATAAATTCACTAAATGAAGCCCTTATTTTGTCAAGCCAAACAGAGAATTCAAAATGGCAAATTTAACACAAAGCAACATTCAATAGTCAACATTCGCTGTGTCATGATAGAAGAAGAGTTTTTAGCAATAGATAGCAAGTATTTCTCCATCACTGTCTCTCAGAAATAATGTACATGTGCTGATATGAACAGACTTCTGGGGCTGTTCACACAACAAACCAAACCCAATTCTGATTTTTTTTGTGCAGTTTTTCACATGACTTTTTAAATGTGATCTGGACTGGGTCCTTTTTTACAGGTGACTCCTAAACTGATCCACATGTGGAAAACACCTTTCACTGGCATGTTCATCAAAGCGTCAACACATTTCATAATAAAAAATGAATATATCATATTTTGCTTTAATAGGACATTAGAAGAGTTGTGATTTCTATTAACATCAACATATATTTAAAAAAAATATTTTGCACTCTTCTGTATATTACTTTATATAATGAAATCAATTATTTTATTATTCACAGCAAAGGCTGATAAAATAACTTATAAGATAAAAAATAAAATCTAAATGTTGTGTTAGATTAAAAATGACAAGAATCACAATTTCAATCTTTTCACAACAGAATCACTTTGAAAAAAAAAATTCTGTTCACATTCAAAAAATAGGCAAAAGAGGAGCTGAAAATGTCTGAATCAGTGTGATAATTATACAACAGTTATATATATACAAACCCATGTATGTCACATGATGATAATTAGATTTGGGCCACGTTCAACTTCAATGTGAACATTTACATTGCAGTCCAAAAGTCTGAGACCATAATGGAAATCTGAGATTTTTTATTTGTATTTGTATTTTTTTTTGTCATTGAAGACTTTGAAACATTTAAAATGAAAAAAAAAACCCAAGAAGGACCATTTATTCGGCACTATTTCTGGATAAGTGATAAGTAATCAGAAATTTAGATCTCAGATTATTGGACCCAATGACTATATCAAGCTTACAGTACATGCACATAAAGTAAGACGTGGTCCATTGGCACTTTGCTTAGAAAATGGTTTTGTTGTTCTCTTTCATTGTTACTCTCAGCCATTGTGTCAGTTTCTAAGGCATTTTGTACATGCGTATCAAACACAAAGAGTGGTATGTGTGCTTAAATGTGAGACAGAAATGAAAGGCAGAAAATGTCTTGCTGTGGCGTCTCTCTGGAGACAATAGGAGCCCTTGACCATCGTTACGACGGAAACGACACTGACAATGACACTTAGTATTAGCTTGAGTCAAATGTGGTACATTATACCATACATTGCTGTCTTCCACTGGCTCTTTGAAAAAAACATTCAATGGCTTGACTGCAAGCGGAAACAGCACAGCAATCAGAAAATACTGCAGATGGTTTGACCGAATTGAGATGTACACCAAAGGTGTAATTGCTGCCCAGCGGGGGAGTCCGAAGCCACCGCTGAGATTTCTGTCACCTTGGTTCTACTTTTCGACAAAAGTGTGAACAGCGTGTTACTGCGTCCTGTTTGCCCTAGAACAGGACCAACTGCACTTCCTGCAGGCACGACACACTGACGCACAGCATCATGATGATTGGGTGCAAGCCCCCATTACCCTTCTAGTAGGAGTTCGAGGGAGGGAAGAAAAGCTTATGTGTGTGTGTTGGTGTATCTGTGCCTGCTCGCAAAAAAATGAGCACTGTGCACCCATCCGTAGCGTACCTAATGGAAAAGCAAAGAGCATCATTACCTCAGTCGATCTCTGCTGCTGTGCCTCCCCCTCATCACCATTCTTTGAAAAATATGGACTGGACATGTCAAAATCCCTTTTCTGAAGGACACGCACCATTTAATGGACAGCTGATGGGGTGAGACATCCTCAGGTGCAAGCTTGATTATCCGCTCTGTACTTTCAACTGCAAGCATTTTTGCGGCATTATTAACAACATTATCTACAAACAGCATGCATATACTGCCTAATGTGTAATCTACAAGCTTCTGAATTAAAACTTGCTAATCACACATGATTCCAGTTACCAAAAGGCTGATAAAATTGCTTGTAATAGGACTGTCGAGAGTTTGCATTTTAGCTTGACTAGGTAATGAAATCATGGGACGACAATAAAATGCTCAATTTTTTTCAAACCAATGCACCTTCAGAACTTTCCTAACATTACTATCTTAAGAAATTCCCCTTTCTTATGTTGCAGTTTTATGATGCGCCACCATTTGGCCCCTCTTTGTACTTGTAGTTGCAATAAAAACCGTGAACCCGAGGATTCACAATCCTTACTTTGTCTGTTCCGGGGCTTTGGAAATACCTCCAATGCTTCGCTTGCTGTAAGCGAAAGCACAGATGAGAAGGGTTGATAACGGCATCAAAGTCATTATTCCTCCTGCTGCTCCACTGCTTTTCCCCTCCTCTTTATCCCGCTCACAAAGAAAGGCAGTCTTATAAGCAAATAAACCCTAAATGCTCGATGACTGTTGTTTACACGTAGTCGTGCAGACTATAGACGGCCTTGGCATCTTGATTTCGGGCTCGGGATGGAGAGTGGTACTGCTTGTCATTCTCCAGGTTCAACCTGTCCGGCACCGACTTCTCTTGCCGACGATCGTCCGCTTGTAGCTTTTCCTGTTGCAGTTTATCTCGATGCGACTGCTCTTGTTCCGGCGGTTCAGTCTGGCTCTGCTGTTCGCAGAGCTGCTGTTTTTGTTGGTCGCGGGTCGGCTGCTCCTGGCGCAGCTTCTGCTGCTTTGGCTTGTCGGGGTGGGACGAGCCCGAATCCAATGGACCGCCTCTTCTTCCAGGACACGATAAGCAAAAGATTACGCCTGCGGCTAAAAGGAATCCTGCCGACACAAATGCCACGTACACCGCTGCTCCTGGCTCGTACTTGCTGCTTTTAGGCACTTTGGAGTCCATAAACGTAGTGATGACATCATTGGTGAACCAGGATGCAGGCACCAGACACAGGACCCCGGCTATGACGAAGCAAGCCCCTGCAGAAATCGCCGTATGTCCCTTCGAGCGATAACTGCCACCCCAGCGAGTACATTTCAGCCCTAGGGCGGCCAGACAGAGTCCCATTGTCGCCATCATGCAGGAAAGCACCATAGTGGTGCGTGCAGTCTGGAGATAAGCCGGCAACGCCAGCACCGAGTACTTAAGCGAGCAGCTGAAGACTCCAGTGCTGTACCAGGTGCAGTCCATCCACAGTCCCTGCATCTGCGAGATGGCAGTCATGATGTTGGAGCCCACATCTGCACTCACCTTCCAGTTGGGTAGCAGTGTGGCCACCGTGGCACTCACGACTCCCAGTACCGCCAGAATGAATGCAAACATTTGCATGGTGGAAGACGGCATCATCGGTCCCTGACTTTTCGTTCCCTTCCCCCTGCAGCCGTCCCTCTCACCTTGCAGTGGCCCTCGGTGCGCTGCGTTTCCCTATCAGCCCGGCGCAGGACCTGACAGCAGATAATTCCTCCGCACTGGCTCCGCAAGGCTGCGATAAAAACGGAATGAGAATTGAACTGAGCAAACAAGCGTGACGGTCTGACAGATGAGGCACGGGGTCTGATGACTGAAAGGGAAAGCCGCAATTTTTTCCCCCCTATACTCATTTGGGATGTTTATGTTTTAGTGCACCCTGAACCAGTCAGCGTTTTGGGGGGAAGTGACTTTGAAGCGTTGTTGAAAGGCTAATTGTTTTTTTGACTTCGCCGCTGCAGGAACACCCTTTGGCATGGATGATGCTGTTACAAGAATGCATAAAAACGGCACATAACCGCTGTAAGGTAGAAATTTAGCCAATTATCTGGGCCTGTTTTGTCTGAGTTAATTGATTTTTTTCCTTATCTGTGCAAACCATTTGACATCTTGGAAATTAGAAAGGGATTGAAAATTACTCCTATCTTTTGTTGTCCTTCAAACGGTGATGAATCTCATGAATTGATCAAGACAAGTGCATTGTGAGAGTGCATTCTGTTTCATTCATCTCAGAACAAACAAAAACCTTTACTTACCCTTCCACTGGAGCGCTATGGTGTGTCAAGCAGTTCTGGAGAGATTTCCTCTAGCTGCTGAAGAAAAGAGAAAGAAAAGAGAATTGCTGTAAAAACAAGCAAAAACTACTGTAAAACTGCCTCGTTCTTTTTAAATAGCATCTCCTTGGCAACCCAGCACAAGTCTGAAAGCTTTTCAGTGTCCTATAAAAGAACCCCCACTCCTTCCCATTGTGAGTGACTGGATGTGATCAGTAATCACTGTACCGCTGGACTCCTCACTTGAAGGTCATTCAGTCAGAGAACACAGAGTATAGGGAATGTCATGCAAGGTAAAATGCAAGGAGAGGTGATGAAGATAATACTTTTTTTGCAGCATAAAAACACAATGTGCAACTGGAAATCAATTCTTATTACATGTGGCAGGCAATTATCTATGGCTGCACTATCATAAGGCCAGTAGAAATAGGTTACTGGTGTAATTCATTTTTGATAAGTAGCAAAGGAGGAAATTGCATACAGGGCTGCTACAAAGAAACATTCTCTGTCGCTATTTCTGCTGCTGTCAGAGAAAGCTGCTAAATGGACAAAGGCAGTTCTTCAAGTATAACCTACAATAAACATTTATGTTTAAATCTTGTGTAATGCCGTGTTCACACTGGCAGCGATTTTATCGCTGGAGGTCACCGCATTGTTATTTACTAGTAGGTGTTCTTAGTGCTGGATTCTCTAGTGTTGCTGCACAACTGGCTTTTGAAGATCTGATAACAAATTAGATGTATTGCCTGTAAAAAAGGAGATATTCTATTTTGACAATGCATCAATTTTATACTAACAACTACATCATAATGACATAATGCAGGGAAAGTGTATGCAAACTGCAGCAGTGCATAATAATTCATATCATGATTTGACTCAGAATGCCCAATAATTTGATGTACCTTTTTAAGTATCATTTTGTTTTATGTCACTGTATGTGGACAGAGACAAATCATGTAAATGAATCTTGTCTATACTTCAGTAAAGTATCTCATAGGAAATAAATCATAAAGTAGTCTATATGATTATGCTTTCTACTGTGTGTGTGTACCCTCAAAAACAATACAATTAATGTGTTCATGCTACCAATGTCAGTGAACTATTTATTTGTCTCATTCCTCACATCTGAGCACAGTGCATACTGTACAAAGGGCACAGCATCAGAGTATTATAATGTTATACACTGAATTTTAAAATGTTTGCGTCATTGTGTCATTCAACAAACAAGCGGCCTTATAGTAAATGTGACACTGCAGAAATAAATCCTTGAAATTTCTCATACATACATTTTTTTTTATTTTTTTTTTATGTTTAGTTTAGAAATGTTTAGAGTCTGTAATGTGCGCAGAGTGACTGAGTCTCCTTCGCTGAGTCACAGGACTGAGCATGTGTACTAGCAGCATGTTTAGCCTCTAGCTGTTTGCAGAGCGTGGGAAGAGAAAATGGAAATGTACTTTTCTCAGGGGGATGTTTTTCACTCACCACAACTCACGTGTTGCTGCACATAAATGCTTCCTTTCTTTTTATGGTCATCATATAATCTGTAATTTAGATGCACTTATTAAAGCTTAAACTAAAGATTTAAACTCAATTTTCAAGCTAAAGAATCAGCTGTTGAAAAAGTTGATGGGGAAAAAATATAGATTATTGACTATAAAACATTTTATTATTTAGCAGTTACTAAACACCAAATGAAGGTAAAAATGACTTTGGTGAGTAAATAGAACAAATACTCACCAGTCAGATGGTAGTTTTATTAAGAGTTACAAGATTACATGTTTTAAAAAATGATTGTGATTTTAACAGTAAAAGACCGTAAAAATGCTACAGTAAAAACCTGTTAACTGGTTAACAGTAAGTTTCCATACTATATTCGGTGAATAAATGTAATTACATTTAATGTGATTCTACAGTAAAATACTGTTAAAAATACGGTTTTTGGAAGTGAAAAAGAATAAGGCATTGTATAATTTACAGTGAAAAAAACGTAAATTGACACTCCCAGAATTCCCTGCATGACAATTCATATTTGATGTCAGCTGCCGGTATTTTACCGTAAATGTCACAGATTTTTTTTTACAGTGTAATCTGAACCTTTCTTATCTGTAGTGTTGTGAAAAAAAATATCTGTCATGACTTGCACAGTCTCAGTGACAAATTTACCATCCAAAGTTTGTCTAGCATGAATAACATTTATTTGTTTATTTATTGTTTTTAACCACGTGGTGACATGTCATGAAATATCCCTTGCATAAGCCACCAAAACAAATACTGTTTATGAGGAACTATGTCACAATGTTTACGAATGTTTGTTTTTTTTTTGACCGGTGTACCAATACACAATGGGAAAAAATCATTATGTTAATTTTATATTAGTTTGTAAATAATTTTGTTTCATTTTAATAAAATGATGCAAAATACAATTTCATTTTTAGTTCAAAATATTTATAGTTTATCAATTTTCTCAATGCAGCTTTCTTTCATGGGTGGCAAAGGTTTCGTTTCGGACTCTGTATTTACCTATTGATTTTTTCATTGTACTTATTAAGTTCAGTTTAAACTCTCACATCAGCAAAACAAGATATTGAGAGCTTTGATTATCCAGGATGTGTTTGTTTGTGTTGTGTGTGTTGTATGTTTTCCTCATAAAATTGCAGTAAATCAAAATATAAAGTAAAAAAGTATGCAGTAAATAAAAATGGTCTTACATTTGTCCCTATATATAAAGTCCCTATATATAAAGCTTTACATTTAATACAAAGTTGTTTAATTTTCTTATCTACATTTAGATTACATTTTATACAACCAATAAACCTAAATTAGTTTATTTGAGCTTTTTAAACATCTTAAAATCTGAGGTGAACAGGTTCAGTAATGAAAGAGCATCTCACAATAGCGGTCCACAAAGCAATGGCACAGGGGCAGAGGCTGTATATCTGTCATTAAACAAAGAGGACTGCTTGTTCCAGCCGGTGATGGAAGCACATCTGCACAACCCTGCACCATCACTGCTTCTCCACAGTCACAGACTCATTTGAGTAGAAACGACTCATTTACTTCCACTGTCAATGCTGCTGTCACTGTCACCTACTGTCAGATGAGAAGCAGCATTGTTTGTATTGATCTTTAAATGTCTAAATTGTGATGTATACCTACTAAATTTCTTGGAGATGGTTACAATTAAGACATCTTACCCAGATACATGACGTACACTCCGATTAATATATTATATATAGAAAATCTCAACGGCTTAAATGCCTGCATGATCACAAAATGTAAACTGTAGTACTAAATGCAACTATATGGCATTTTTATTAACATTAACGTCATGATTTTCTGTAAAGCTGCGTGTGCACAAATAAATTTAAAATCATTTAAAGGGGTCATATGATGCGATTTCAAGTTTTCCTTTCTCTTTGGAGTGTTACAAGCTGATTGTGCATAGTGAATTAAAAATAATCACTCCAATAACGATTTGTAGATTTGTACTGTATTTCTACACTTTCTGAAGAAAGAGTGCTGCTTGCCCATGCAAAAGTGAATTGGCACCACGATGCAAGATATTCATCTGAATGGGTTTTTAGCACATTGTTATGTGGTCGCTAAAGGTGTTTGAATTTTTTTAACGTGTTGCCATGTGGTTTCTAAAGTGGTCTGAGTGGTGTTTAACACAACATTGTGCAGACACAAGGTGTTCTTTTTAGCATGCCACTATGCAGTTGCTACTGTATTCAGTGCACAGATGTGTTGTAGCAAAGGTGCTCTGAGCGATTTGTAGCACACAATGGCATGATTGCTACGAGTACAGTATAACGGCTGACAGAACAGGAAAAAATTTGTTTTTACTGACATGGCCTGACAACATCTCATCTGACCGCAGTTCACTGTTGTTCTACTGAAGTTCCTCATCACCTTTACCTTTTCCGCGCTCGTTTGACTAGCGCCTGGCACTGAGGTGAAGTTGGAGTGCGCGTAAAATCTCCCATTTGATGTAGTCGTAAAGACGTTCTGCGTTTAAATAAACAATTCTTGTCAAGAAAAAAGAGACAGAAGTAGCAGTGAGTGGGGTGGCCAACCCTGCGTTAATTGCGTTAAATATTTTTAACGTGTTAAACTGAAGAAAAATAAATAATCGCATGCGTTAAAGAAAACCACTCAAATATATCTTCCAGTGAGACGACAGTTCTCTCTGGTGACTTATGCCAGGCTTATTCTGTTCTACAGTTGCCTGCAAACTCACATTTGGATCTGCCAGTTGACAACTAATGACCCTACAGTTTTAATATTTTTGTCTGACCATATAACATGAACTGAATTAAGTAGATTTTCAACATTAAAGCTGCAAACTTATATTTTTTTTTATTTAAAATGCACAAAGTGTACATGGATCATTAGCACTTTGAGCATCCCCTGGAAATAGTAGGCCATCCTAGTATCTATGGGATACTCATTTCAACATACAGAACTTCAAATCTTTTTAAGAGTAGTGAAGCTTACAAGGCCTGGGAGCAAGGCTGCTTGGTACCAACCACAAGGCGTTTTGTGCAATGAAATACTGGCTGCCAAGAGCATCAAACTAACTATTTAAGAAACATTTAGAAACCAAAAACATATTTTGCATATTGCTGGACTATGATTTTATGATTATATTTATCAAAGTCTGAATTAAAGAAAATGTTTGTTTACTTTTGTAAAATAAACTATTTAGGGACTTTCTTGTTTCACTGCTTGATGTCAAATGGTCAGTTTGATCCAGAAGCAAAACAAGTGAGCCACCTGGATCTAGGTTGTACTCGTTTGGGGCATCCAAAACCTTTAATGAAACAGGTCTGGAAAATCATTAAGCTTGTCAAAAAGGGGTGGAGCTATTTTAACTTCCTGCTCTTGAAACAGGCATCAGAGAAGACCAGTAGCTATTCTGAAGGTTTCAGATTTTTTTTTTAACAATGAGGCTGGTGGTTTTTAGTTGTGTTGGATTGTTGTTGCTTATTGCAGTTGACTTGAGTTTGGCACAGTGGTCAAGAATTCAACAAGGCCAGGATCCACTAAGATTCCAACAGCAGCAGTCGCCAGTTTTAGCTCCTCAGCAATCTGTTCAAGATCCACAGGCATCAACAACTTTTCGGCCTCCAAGACCTGCAATGAGGCCTGCTGGGGTGGATGCACGGAAGCTTCAAGAACCTGGAAGTAGTCAGTCCAAACAGCTTATGCAGGCTCCTATGGCACCTTTGACCTGGCATTTTCCAGTAATGCCAGAAGAACCCCAACAGCCAGATGTGCCTTTTGAGCCGCATGTACCTATAGCTCCCCAGAGTGTTGCAGCACAATGTGGAGAGAACTTTGTGCATGTGGAGGTTAAGAAGGACATCTTTGGTACTGGTCAACTGGTGAATCCTTCATTTCTCACTTTAGGAGGCTGTGCAGCTGTAGGGGAGGATCCAGAAGCTGAAGTTCTTATATTTGAGTATGAGCTCCAGACATGTGACCGCTCTCTGGTGGTGAGTGGCTGCATATAGGTCAACTGTAGAATTTGTGAAAGTTAGGTCTGTCCAATAATTCACCACTTATACTGCTTTCAGATGACTGGTAATGAGCTTGTGTATACATTCAACCTCCTCTATACTCCCGTGGCTTTAGTAGGAACTCCCATTGTAAGGGCTGATGTAGCAGCTGTTGGAATTCAGTGCCACTATTCAAGGTAGTAAACTACTTTGTCCAAGAAGTTTGACCAAACTGACACTTAATCGTCTTTTACTAATCCCAATAGGTTGCATAATGTAAGCAGCAATATCTTGTTGCCCGCTTGGGTTCCTTTTGCTGCAACTAAAGTTGCAGAGGAAGTTCTGGTGTTCTCCTTGAGGCTCATGACTGGTAATATGTATTTAAGTGTTATAACGTTTATAAGTGACTAGGTAGTGTTGCCATTGTGACTTTCATTTCAGATGACTGGATGTTTGAGAGGCCATCCAATCAATACTTCCTAGGGCAATGCTTGAAGCTTCTGTGAAGCAGTACAACCATGTTCCTCTGCGCATCTTTGTGGATGGTTGTGTGGCTACTGCGGCCCCTGATGTGAACACCACCTTTCCAAGATATTCCTTTATTGAGAACCATGGGTTAGTAAAGAACCGCTCCTCGAACTCCCTGTTGCAAACAGCCTAAAATATGTTGTGTTTTTTTTTGTTTTGTTTTTTTTTGTTTCCCCCTCTCGCCCCCTTTCTCTTCAGGTGCCTGGTAGATGCAAAGCTTACAGGCTCCACTTCCAGTTTCATGCGTCGTATTCAGCGTGACAAGCTGCAGTTTCAGTTGGAGGCTTTCAGATTCCAGCAAGATGATAGTGGCTTGGTATTGTAATTTGGGCTGTAGTTCTGTGGGTGAGTTGTTTTACTGATCATGTGTCATTCTGTAGGTGTACATCGCCCCTGCTCTAAAGGCTGTCATGGCCTCAACCCCCACATGTCCAGAGAACAAGGCTTGCTCCTTCATAAATGGGTATTTTTGTTTTGCCCCATTTTCATTTGTCTAGTATATGAGGTGTTCAAAATGGGTAACCAGTTTTGTTTGCCTTCTATAGATGGACTTCTGTAGACGACAATGACCAGGTGTGCATGTGCTGTGACTCCATGTGTGGTCTTGGCAGAAAGGGACTAGCACCGTCTGATTCGGGTAACCTAAAAGCAATTGGGTTTGGGTTTTTTTTTTTTTGTACTTCGATTTCTCACCTTGTCACTTGTTTTCAGGCCTGGTATCAGAAGGGAAAGCAACCATCGGCCCCATTGTGATTACTCACTGATGTGTTTTGAATGACGAAGTGCCAATAAAAGTGTTCACATTAGCAAGATTTTTTTTTTTTTCTCCCCTAAATCTCTGACTTCGTGGCAATTTGGCCCAACAGTACCTGGGTTTTATAGTAGCTACAATTTTGATTTTAGCTCTAAATATGCAGTTCATGGAAGCAATTATTAACTTTAAAATCAATGTGCTTAAGTGCCATGGGGGTGGAAGGGAAACAGGGCTCTATGTACATACGGTATAAACACAATTTTTAAAAGTCAGAGCTACCTGGTAAGTCTTCTCAACAATGCTATGGGAGCTCCCTCACCATTGATGGGCAAAAATTAAAAACCATTAGAATCGACACGCAGCAACAGTCAAGGAGTCTGCCTTCAATAAGTTGTGCAATGAGGTAAATTATAAAAAACAAATTCAGCCCAATTTCAGTGGATGTTTTCATAGTTCCTGCAACGCATAATTGAGCAAGTATGTACACTGAAATAAATTGTTTTGTTTGGGTAGTTTGTTACCCAGCTACTGGGTCAAATGTAACAACCCAATGTTTAGGTAGAGGCAGTCACAGTATATTTCGGCTGGGCGATGGTCCTAGCCGTTCGCAGTTCCCCACTGAACACTGTTCCAGCTCGGCCACGAGAACCAGTGCCGTTTCGGTGGAAACCAAATAACAGACTGGTTGATTACACATGAATTACTTCAGTTGAATTGAATGTTTACTTCTAATGTTTGTTAAACGAGTTTAAATCTAGGTAGTCCACGTATTAAAAACAATAAACAATGCTGTTAATGATCCAAATAAAAGGACGTTATCATGCAAACCATTGGTTGTGGAGTATTTTACAAAGGTTGAGAGGTTTTACGTTAATCTGTAAACATAAATTAATGTATGAAGTAAAAAAAATAAGCTAGTATTATAGTAAAAATGAATCTGGCCATTAGCTGGGTTAAAGAAACCCAATTTGCTGGGTAAAATTAACCCAAAATGTTGTGTGTGTGTGTGTGTGTGTGTATATATATATATATATATATACACCCAGCACTTCGGTTAAAAATAACAAATTGGGTTGTTTTTAATCCAATGTTTTTAGTGTATGTTTTGCTACCCAGGACTGAAGTTAATTAACATTATCGACAATATGATCTGTTTGACCAGATCTAATCCGATAGAAAAATACATTCTTCTAAAAATATGGCTGCGTCCAAAAGCTTAGGCAGCAGACTTGTTGCAGCAGACTATTTCTTCTGAGACCACATGGTTTAAAGATCTATTAAACAGAGAGAGCTTATGTTTTATCTAAGCGAATATAATGTAAAGTGTTCTAAGTGGTTTTTAGTGAACAGATGAGTTGTAGCAAAGGTGCTTTAAGCGGTTTGTAGCACACATTGGTGTGATTGCTAATGTAATGTGTTCTAAGTGGTTAACCAGTCGCAGTGTGGTTACTAAGTGGTTTAAGTGGATTTTTGTATGTGGCTGTGCTGTTGATAGGGTGTTTGGATTATCTATAATAATATTTCACTGTAATATGCTACTTTTTTTTTTTTGTACTTCTGATCAAACAAATGCAGCTTTGGAGAGCCAAATAGACTTTAGGGTTTTCTTAGGTAGTGGTCAACATGGCAAATTAGCATGTTTGTATTTTAACAAACTTGAATCCAATGTGAAATGCTGATTCCTATTGCGATGAATATATTTTGTCATACAAAGGTAACTGTGACTCAACCTTAAATCTCGTATATCCTGGTCCCTAAATTCAAGTCAGGCCCCTCCTTCAGTTTTTTTTTTTTGTGTGTGTGTTTCATCCACCAGACAAAACTGTAAGACCGATACCTTAAAAACAATGTTATTCAATATTAAGACACTTTTTACAGTATATTAGTTTATGTAAGCAGTTATTTCTTTTTAGAAAGAAAGAAATTCAGTATCTCACTAACCTCTATGTCTTGACTGCTAAAGCCAGAATATGCCAACACACTTCCACGTGTGTAGTCAGCAAGAACAGTCACAAAGTGTGTGACGTCCAGGTAGTGGATGAGAGGGGCTCTGGGTGGACGTGTGGCTGAGCACAGCACATTCCACGGGCTCCAAGCGGGCGGTCATAGTGCCCAGCCTGACATGTTCCCACTCCTTTTACTGCCCCTGTCAAGACCAGACCAGTGCCAAAGCCAGACTCTGGACTAACACTTTTTCTCTGATGTCTCCAGTTCTGGATGCAACCTGTGTCATGTCTTTGCTCCTTGAGTCCAGAAGGTCCAAGAACTGTGAATGAGATCCAATCCAGTTGATTCAGAGAACGATGAGGCTCCATCCAACGGCAGGCTCTCAGAATGGTTTTGAGAGAGGAAAAGAGGCTCTAGGCAGTGCCGGGTCTGCTCTGATTACTTCAACACTCTGTCAGTTGATTTCAGAGCAGACAGAGTGCAGGGAAAGCCCAGCCTTGGGATCCGTGTACTGCGAGATACAGATCTCTCCACTTCCCACGCTCTTCCATCAGTGCTCATAAAGATCCGTCCCCAGAGTAGTGTTTGCTCCCTTCCTCTGGCTGCTTCTGTTCATAAGGATGTAGTCTCATTCACAGTTTATGTGCTGGAGAGGTGGGCCGTCTTTATGGTCCTCCACACAAGTGTTACTGTGGCAACAGGAGATTGGGCTGCTTTGCCATTTCCCCAACATTTGTTTTCTTTTTGCTTTGCGCTCTCTGAAAATATATGTTATTCACGTTTCTTAAAAGGCATACTTGTATAGGGTTAGATCTCTGCCACAATTCTGCGTGCGAAAGATCATATTTTGTATGTGTGCAGACCTTCTCTTTTGCGCATGCACCGTTTCACTAGCTTGCTCCCTTGATGCCCGCCCTCAGTGCTCTCTAGTCTCTACATGACGACAGCTCGCTTGCTCAACACAACCCAGCATTACAATATGCCATAATTCCAGCCAATCAGAGACGAGACTGATAAATTCTGATTGGCTGCCTTGACAACCAATCACAACATTCCTTGCATTGCTGATGACAGCGGAAGAGGCAAAATACAGTGCATGCATAATTATCATGCTAAGTTGATATTCTGATTATATTTTTTTCCAAGCACATTTTACCAATTCCAAACAACATCAATCTTAATAACTACTATTAATCTTGTATTGAATCACTTATACCCTATATATTAGCCTATTGTTCATGAAGGCTGGAAGTGAAAAATGCCTTATATTCAGGTGTGCATAATTATTAAGCAGGTTATCTTCTACAGATAAAATCTCGAGATGGACCGGAGTCGGCGCCTGGTCGGGAAATGTCATGCCCCTTACCACAGTCGCCTGCGAGCTTCAGTGTAAATATTGCGTCAATAATGAGCGCGATTTAAACCCGGATGATTGTAACCGCTCTAAGTTCGTCTGCCTTGAGAAAGCTAGCGTGTCTCCGGCATAGTGATAACACTCGTTGCCTTCTCTAGTGCAGCTCAACCAGGTCTCGTCCCATTCGTCG
>NW_015632119.1:192210-192514 GCF_001515625.1 Sinocyclocheilus rhinocerous
CTCGAAATACTTTCTTCTTTGCGAGACAAACATTTTCTCCACAAAACTCAGTTCGCTTTTGTGCAAAACGCACTTTCGCGTGCTCAAAATATGATCTTTCACACGCAGAATTGTGGCAGAAATGTAATCCCATATACTAAGATGTTTCAATTAATTACAATGGGTATAGAAAAGAATCACCCCCCTTTAAAATAATGACATTTTGTTGCTTTGCAGCCTGAAATGAAGACGGACATAGTTTTTGTTTTATCCAGATGTATTTACTCAGTGCAACTTATAACATCCAAGTGAAAGATATAACACC
>NW_015632119.1:192896-205550 GCF_001515625.1 Sinocyclocheilus rhinocerous
CCCATTGAAAATCTGTTGAATGACTTGAAGACTGCAGTCCACATACAGTCACCATCAATTAAAACTGAACTTGAGCAGCTCCGCAAAGAAGAGTGGGCAAATATTGCAAAGTTTAGATGAGCATAGTTAGTAGAAACAAATCCCAACATACTAAAGGCTGTAATTAAAGCAAAAGGTGGTTCAACAAAATACTGACACAAGGGGGTGATTTTCCAACTCAGTGATTCTGTTTTTTTGTTTTTTGTTTTCCTGACATGTTGGTGTTATGTCTTTCACTTGGATGTTATAAGTTGCACTGAGTACATACAGCTGGATAAAACAAAAACTGTGTCCGTCTTCATTTCAGGTTGTAAAGCAATAAAATGCGATTTTAAAGGGGGGTGATTCTTTTTTATATACCCACTGTATATTAGATTGTATGACTTTATGTTAGATGTAATCAGGGTGCCCACAATTTTCTGCTTTTAATTCATCTGTACCGGTTGAGAGATTTCCATTTAAACTTGATTTAAATTCAAATAAAATAAAATTACAAAATTAATTAATTTTCCAGAAATTTTCCAAATTTCCCCTTGTTATTGCTTGACAAACAAATAGTCTCGACCCCAAACTCACAGCATCTGTTGATCAAAAGTACAGTAGTTTTTTTTAATAAAATTTACTTTTACGTTTATGCATTTAGGCTTACAAAAGAGGAACATTAGCAGTTCATCACAGAGCCAACATTATTCATAGTGCATAATGCCAGGTATATTTAGAAATCTTCAAGTGGTTTACTTATGGCAAGTATTATTAATAATGACTTGGACAAGTCAAATTGATTTTTATAGCGTTTTCGCAATACGCATAATTTTAAAAAGCTTTACAGAAAGTCTTACCTACGGTTATGTCAATAATGCATTAATGCTTTACCATAGAGCAAGATTTAGGGCTGGGCAATGACAATATAAAACAGTGATACAAGTGATTTCCCAGATTTTAGATTTAGCTTATACGTATGTCTAAATTTAATATTCCAAGGCCTGGTTTTACAGACAGGGTTTAGGTTAAGCCAGGATTAGGCCATAGTTCAATTAGGACATCTTTTATAAACGTGCCTTTGAAAAGAAAAGACATTACTGGTGTGCATCTTGAAAACAATGGCATTGACATATTTTAAGAGATGTCAGTGCAAGTTTCTTTCAGTTCAAACAGCCCAGACATGCATTTTAGTCTGGGACTAGGCTGAAGCCTTGTCTCTGAAACCAGGGGTAAGTCTTACTTAAAGGAAATGATTACACATTATAAGGAAATATATTCCTATAAGGGTATAAGTATGTATTACACAAACATACACACACACACATACATACTGGTTTTATGGTGACATTCCATTCCAGTGTCATACTGTACAAAAACTGTATTTTCTATCCCCTTTCCCTAACTCTACCCCTAAACCTACACCTCACACAAAACTATTTTTTAATTTAATCACACACACACACACACACACACACACACACAGCTCACCTCCCATTGGTGGCTGCTGTAGAACCAGTGCTCATTTGCATGGTCAAACTCAACTCATTCATGCCATTGAAAATTAGCTATTTGTACTGAAAATGAATGACTTCCAGTTACTCTGTTGCTGCAAACCGCTGTCGGTATGAACAAAGCCATATAACATTGTAAACAGTGGTTGTGTTTCTTGTTTGACATTCATACAGTCGACAGAAAAAAAAGGTTTTGTGTCATGACAACTGCATTTCATGTACACAGAACCAAAGACTAAAACCTAAGCGTACCTAAAACTTTACCACTATTCCTCAGCTGCCTGGCAAGCACTGGTACAGCTTCTGATAATGTAAATCAAGTTCCTTTTTGTAGTACAGAACACCCCCTCCCATCTCTCTTCAGTCTAAGAGACAAAGAATTGTGCTATCAAAGCCCACAAACACAATGAACATCGCCCACAAAAATCCTCAACAAAGAAAGCTAGAGAAAAAGGCTCATAATTACGACTCAGTTGAGCATATTTTTTTTTCCGATTTCAATTTTCTCTCTCTATTACTTTTAAAATAAGGTTGTTTTCGAGAGCCAGTGAGAAAGAGTGACTGAAAGAATAATTTATAAACCTTTCAAAAAAAAAAAAAAAAAAATGCATATTAAATGCAAAGTATGTTTTAACTGCAATTTTGTTGTCACACAGCATTTTTGCTTTAATCATAAAGTAGTTGTCGCTGAAATCTTGTTTCTGCCCGCATGTTTGAATATTGAATTTGGTTTATGACGTAGGAGATCAATATTTGCAAGATTTTCATGATATCAAGACATTATAGAACAGTCTTTATTAAATATGAAAACAAAATCATTTTCACAAAGTATGTTTAGTTAAGTCATAACAGTATATTTTTTACAAATAAATTACAATAGCTAAAACTGACAACAGAGCATATCAACATTCATATCTTAACAGTAATAACAGTATTTTCAAGCTTAAACTACAAAGAAATCTTACATTTTTAACTTAAGGAATGTAAAACATGCCTTTGAATAATACAAATCACACATTACAAATGTGCACTCAACAGTTCTGTAAGAAACATATACAAGCATAATTTAGACAAAATATTCTATATTCAGACTTCAGGTTGATCAAAACTTGCCCAGCTCAGTGAAATCAAGCCATTTCAGTCTTGAGCTGAGAAAAGCCTTTGTCAAACAAGCAAATACAAATGTAAAGCTACAGTATTCACTTACAGTGAAGCAGTCTTTGCTCGTGTATTAATAATACATGTGTCAGCACATATGGAATGCTCTGGATAAGTAAACTGTGCTCTGAATTGAAGGCAGGATCATCTCTGTTCCAAACCCTAGTGAGCTGACTACCCAGATGAAAGTGACTGATTTGGGACACTCCTCTCAGTCGCACATAAAACAAAGGTTCTCAGTCTTTTTTACTCCAAGTCCCCATTTGTCCACGACAATAGGTTTCCTTTTGTACATCTGCTGTAATGACGTTTTTTTTTTTTTTTTTCAATTTACAGAAAATGTCAGTGTCCAGAGATTAAAATGACAACAATAATTATTATTAAAATAAGATTCAGATTGCCAAAAGTTTCACGATTTGAATGTTCTTTAGGGATCTCACTCATTTTAACCAATTAATACACTGAATTTATTGGATTCATTTATTTAATGACTTTTCCCATCTTTCATGATTTAGCTGCAAATAGGAGTTTATTAGTTTATATTAAAACTAAATAATCCAAATGGAAGAATAGCCACTAGCTTGGTAGTGGCTAATGGGGATCGAAATAAACAAATAAACAAACAAATAAAATGAATGGAAATTTGATATGCAATTAATATATCAATCTTATTCAGGCATAAATATTTTGGCAAGATGTATTTCTGGACCACATTTTCATGGAGACTTCATCTTCAGATAGCTGTATGTGTGTATGCATGCTTTCTTATAAGTTCCCTTTCGATACTACACTCGTACTAATGAAGTGTTTAAAATTTTAGTTTACTCACAATTTGACCCAATAAAATATTTTAGAGCTTGGCATAACATATAAAAATGTTTTAGGATTGTTTTTATTGTTATTATTAATTTTCCAGGTCTATAAAAATTCTTTATATTTTATTAAATATCCTCATATATCCAAGTTTTTCCAAGACTATAAGAACCCCGGTTAAATGTAACTTTTATTGTATACTACCAGTCAAAAGTTTGGAATAATTAAGATTTTTTTTCAAATGTTTTCAACATTGATATAAGAAGAAATGTTTCTTGAGCACCAAATCAGCAAATTAGAATGACTTCTAAAGGAAAAAGCTGCTAAAAATTCAGCTTTGCCATCACAGGAATACATAACATTTCAAAATATATTAAAGCAGTTCTTTAAAAAAATAATCATGTCTTATAATATTAATGTTTTTACTGTATTTTTTATCAAATAAGCAAAAAAATGTTTCAAACTTCTCAGTATTTAATTAGTATATTTATAGTCAATTTCTTTTTAACTCTGTCATCTTGGATAATTTCTGATAAGAATACGTGATACTGCCTTCGAACCTGAGCAAAGCAAGGTGCCTTAGAAGGCAGCATACCTACAATATTTGCCTATTATCTTGTAAACTGGCATCCAGGTAGGCAGCTCACTAGATTTTGTGCTACAGATATAAAACTGGCTGTGTAAAAGCTGTTCACATCAAGGCACGATAATCATGTTTTAGTGCATTTAATCTTTATAGCGCCAACTTCCTCTACAGGGTGGGGATGGCAGCTTTTTGGATGCCCATGACCGTGTCGTAAAAACAATCCTCGTTAACTACCGAACCAAAACTCTGCACGCTGTAGTCCCTGGCCAGCAGGGTGTTGAGGTCCAGACCTGGAGTGTCGTCCAGCAGAGTCACCTGACTGCCCTGAAGGCTGCTGGTACTGCTCTCACTCATTCCCTGTGGCTCCTCCACAAAGTTCAGTCTCTGGAGTTGAGCTTCCAAAGCGCTGGTCAGGGAGCACAACGTGGATCTCTTGCTCTGAGTAGAGCTCTGGCCTCTGGAGGGCCTGAGGGGAGGTTCGGAGTGAGCGTATCCGTCAAGCAGTCTGCCCTCATCTGAGTCTAAGGTTTGTGGCCCATCTGACTGTGGCGGCAGCCGCTGCCAGGAGTTTGTTCTAAGCGCTCCTGGGTGGCTTCTCCTGGGGAAGGTGAAGTTCGAATTTAGATCTTTGAATCGTCGCTCAGCTGGAGCCGTCCGCTTGGCGTTCTCTCTCAAAAGAGTGCGGATGGCCCTCACCGCATTAGCCTTGTTCTCCAGATTACTGCACACAAAAACAAGACGAGAGAACATTTATAAATTGCATTTAGAAGCTTACAATAATAAGCCATAACAAGATGTGTAAAACAAAATTGTATCAAATGTGCACTTGTAGTAGGGCTGGGCGATATAGCTAAAAAATGTATCAACGATATAATGTTTCATATCGTTCGGTATCGATAATTATTGACATTTTTTATAACCTTTTTTAAAACAAAAAGCAATAGAATTTTTTTTTTAAATTTAACCACTGTATTTATAATTAACACACTTTATTGAGACAAACAACACATATTTTTTGTTTTAACAATCAAACTAGTATACTTTAAATCTTAAAAGTATATTTTAAAATCTGTATTATTATGAATTAAATTAAAGGCCACCTACATGCAATTAAAGAAAGTACTTTCATGACTGCTTCTTGACACTTTTAATAAGTGTGCTTTGTAAATGTCAAGTTAAAAGTTTTACTTTAAAGAAGTACACTTTGTTGTGCTTTACATAAGTACAGTATTCTGATGTTGACTAACATACTAAGCACATGTTAAGTACTTGATTATAATTTAAACTGTACTGTATTATTTGATATTGTACGCACCATATTCAGTATATTCTTTTAAAGTATATTATTTCTGTAATAAATACTCTTTTTGAAAGTATGCTAAAGTGTACTTCTTTTTCACAAGGGATTACGGTGATTTTACTACGGTTGAGGAATGTTTGAGTTCGTAAAACTCCCTTAAAGTGATTGTTCGCCCCAAACTGAAAATTATAAAACGGATAGTTTTTAGTTTTATATTTACATTCTGATTGGTTGAGCCACGTTCGAAGCTGTTTACACTACAAACATACACCTTTGTTTACTTCTGTGTGTTGCTCGGCAACCACTTTGTTGGAACCACAACTGTTTCTGAGGAACTACATTGTTTGGTGGAAGAATACTGTTTTTATTTATATCATTACACTTTATTTGCACTTTTATTCTGTGAAACCTTACATATGGAATAACCGTTTTATAAAAGCAATAATCCCCGTGAAGTAGATAAATAGACTCCGTTTCGCATCTTGCCTAACGACGCCCCTTAGCTGTTATAAATTCACTGTAAACCACGGCTTCTTGGGGCTTATTGCTTTATTCTACTTATCATTTACTCACCCTCATGTAATAAATGTTTAAAGTATGAATTTTCATCTTTGGGTGAAGTATTACGTTAAGAAGAATCAGCTCATGGTAAATAAGGTTGTATTTTATTCATGTTATTCATTTATTATTAGGTTTTTTTTCTTTCTTTTGACTTTCAGTATCATTACCTGCTGCAAAGCTGAAAGGACATCTCTGGTCGTCCCTCCACTTCAGATTTTGTGTGAACAACCTCCCAAACACAGGGGTTCTCTGACCCTGAAAGAGGAAAGAGTAGGATGTTTAAGCAAGCTATGGACTGGATTTTAATTTTGGCAATGTATGAGTCTTTTAAAAGGGCTTGAGACTTTCATGATACACATTTTTTTTTTTTTATTACGAGCTCTGATGTGACGTGTTCAAGTGGTATTTGAATACCATGTCTGTCTTAGATCTACTCTCTGACAGGAACAGAGCTCTTGTTTAATCCATGTCAAACTCATGTTCATCAGAGATATCTCTTAGTTTACACAGCGAGATCACGTTGCACACACCTGCTGAATTTCCAGGTCGGACCTGAAGGGATGAAACAGGAATGAGCCAGCGGAATTTAAAAGGATCCAGATCCCCGGGTCGTGAAGACGTCTAGTTGGATAAACATACAAATGTCTGTTAGCTGTCTGTCAGTATAAAACTTACAAACAGCAACCAAACCATGACTGTCAATTTAATGTGTTACTTAAAAACACTATTAATCTTGACCCCAGACCTGCATGTAAATTCTGTAATTTAAGCTTGAAGTATATCAAAAGAAAACAAATATTTGTTTGTATATATAACAATATATAATATATTCATGCATGCCCTCTGTTCAAAATTTTGAGGTCAGATAGATTTTAAGAAATTAATATAATACTTTTAGTATAAATCTTTTAATATAAAACTTTACTTGACAGTAAAGACATTTACATTGTTACAAAAAAAATCTATTCCAAATAAATCATTCTATTCTTTCTCAAAATCATGGTTTCCACAAACAAACATTGACAATACTAAGAAATGTTTCTTGAGCAGCATGTTAGAATGATTTCTGAAGACTGGAAAAATTCAGCTTTGATCACAGGAATAAATTACATTGGTTACACTTTATTTCGATAGTCCACTTTAGACATTCTACTAACTATAAGTAACTTTGTAACTACATGTCAACTACATGTCTACTAACTCTCAGAGTAGACTGTTAGGGTAGGTTTAGGGTTAGTAGAATAAGTTGACAAAGAAAGTGTTAGAAGATATTAAGCAGACAGTCTACTAATACTCTACTAACTGCTAGTTGACATATAGTTGCAAAGTTACTTACTGTTAATAGAATGTCTAAAGTGGACTATCGAAATAAAGTGTTACCATTACATTTTACAATATATTAATGCAGAAAACAATTATTTTAAATTGTAATAATATTTCACAATATTGCTGTTTTTATCAAATAATTGAAGCCTTGGTGAGCATAAACAGACATCTTACAGAGCCCAAAATTTTGAGCAGTATATTTTGAGCAGTGTATATTTTGATTTCTAAATTGTTTTTTGTCTATTCAATAAATAGACCAATCTGCTCTAATAAAGTAATATCTGTTCATGTAATGTTCTTAAGTATCAGTATTCTGCAAATACTCATGTACGTGAATAATTAAATTAAATATTTGGCATAGCATGAAAATATGTATATTTTTATGAATTGACAGACCTAATAAAAATACCCCATGTGCTACATTCCAAAACTCACCATTCTTTTCTTTAACTTGCTTTCCCGATACACCAAAATGAGTGCACTCTTGAAGACTGGAGGAATAAAAACACTGACTTACTGCACTGACTTTTTAATATTATACATTTATTGCACGGCATAAACTGCAAGGTTTTCAGAGTTACAGTAAATCAGATCTGACTTACGGAAGAGGGTGAGTTCGGGGTCTTTTCTCATGCGGCCCAAAGAGGGCAGAGGGTTTTGCCAGAGTGCTGAGCTGTGAATGATGAACTCTCCCATGGAGATCTCCGTGACCTGATACGCAGAACACACAGGCTTGATATTGAAATCATAAAAGGGAAAATATACTGCATATAATATGATCCCTGTATGCTTTTAAAAGTAATTCTAGAATTGTATGCACCTCCTTCTCAGGGCCACTCTGCTCTGCTACTAGTTGATCGAACACTGTGCCGTAGTCCTCGTAGATCTTCTGCATCTCATTTATGTGACTGGCCACCTTCTCCATGGCCTTTAATGCCTCTGCACCAGACAGAAAGGAGACCATTTATGTCAGCTGACTCACTGAATTCATAATTGAATCTCTAATGGATTATGACGGATTCTCACCTGTGAGGTGGCTGTGCTCGTCGCTCTCGGGGTCGGTGAGAGACACCAGCTCCCTCAACAGCAGCGGGTACTTCAGAACTCTCTGCACGGGTTTAATGAGGTACGACTCCAGGGTGGACGAGTGCTGTTTGGTGGGGTTTCTCGCCTCCAGGAACTCTTTGAATGCCCAGTCTGTTTTTGCTGCCATCAGACAAATCAGAGAATGATATGAACCAGGCTCATCTTCTTTCGGCTTCTTTTGAAATATGCCACGAGACATGTCAGATGAGGCTTGTGTTTATGTTTTACCTCTTTTGAGAACTTTCTGCACTTTAATGTGATTGGCACAGAAGCCGCTGTAAAGCTTGAAGTGATCTGCATAGTATAAGAAAGAGCCACCCAGGGAGAAGAGGAGTTTCTGGATGCGAGATTGAAAAAGAAAACATGTATCAAATGTAAAACAGATTAATAGTCTAATTAAATTAACAGTCTGCATAGTGTCTGTATAATGGACAGATTTTGTGATGTTATATCCATGAGTGATAACCTCGTACAGTAAATGTACCATTTGTGACCCTGGAGCACAAAACCAATCTTAAGTCGCACGGGGATATTTGTAGCAATAGCCAAAAATACATTGTATGGGTCAAAATTATAGATTTTTCTTTTATGCTAAAAATCATTAGAATATTAAGTAAAGATCACGTTCCATGAAAATATTTAGTAAATTACCTACCGTAAATATATCAAAAGTTCATTTTTGATTAGTAATATGCATTGCTAAGAACTTCATTTGAACAACTTTAAAGGCGATTTTCTCAATATTTAGATTTTTTTTTGCACCCTCAGATTCCAGATTTTCAAATAGTTGTATCTCGGCCAAATATTGTCCTATCCTAACAAACCATACATCAATGGAAAGCTTATTTATTCAGCTTTCAGATGATTTATAAATCTCAATTTTGAAAAATTGACACTTATTTAGTCACATTTAGTCACAAGTTTTTATTAATATTTTGACTTATATTATCAGTTTTCATTTTAATTTTAGTTACATTTTGAGTAATTTTATGTGATTTTTTAAATTATTTTTTTATTATTTATCTAAATAGATTTAATTTATTTTTATTTCAGTTTTAGTTTTATTTTGGTTAGTAATTTTAAACTTTTTCAGCTGCTTGCCAAAGCAACATTTAAAAAAAAAAAAATTTATAAATAAATTAACTTTTTCCATCTAATATTATATTTCAGCTTTATTTCAAATAACAAAAATGTTTTACTTAACAATAACAGTTTTACTTAACAATAGCAACAGTGCGTTGACTTGACCCTTACCCATAATTCTGTATGACAGACCTATTTATGTCATTTTGTTTTTAAATTTACAACAAAATGCTTGACAAAAGTACTTCTGGAGTATTTAATTGTATCGTTTATTCCAGGTGATCCAGACTAGGAACTGATTATTTTATTCATCAGAGGGTTAATCATACAATCCGGCATAATTTCATCACCATATTTTACCTTGAGTTTCTCTGGAGTCTCTAGTGCATGGTAGTCTGGTGAGGAAGTTGTCCTCTCCTCTAGGGTTTGTAGGAAAACCCTCTGGAAGTCCAGCATCTCTGGCAGGCTGCCGAACAGAGACTCCATCTACAGCAAAAGGATAAAACTGTAATTACGGACATTATGTGCTAAACTGAGCTCGGATCTGACTCAGTTTAGTTAAATATAACAAAATAAGACCATTTGGACTCCAAAACACATTATTTTACACCGCAAAACATACCTCATCATGACTGAGGAAGGTTTCTCTTTGTAATGGCTTCAGATAGATCTCAAACAGAGATCCAAGGTCCTAAACAACGGGACACAAGTGATATGACAGTGTAAATATAGAAAAAAGGCATTATGCTTTAATTAATGTCTCCATAAAAACAATGAATACACTTTGAAAAATGCCACAGCTGCGGTTTAGTACCTTGACATAAGATTTCTCTGTGTCCACCAGCTCTTGAATGACCATGTGCAGGCGCTCTGTGACGGACATGTGACGGGGAGAGGATCTGGCATGGGCATTTTCAGTGGAGTAAGGGTTCCTGTGGCCCTCCGGCACAAGAACGGAGCCTTCAGGGAACGTCTGGTAGAAATTACACACCGTCTCTGAGTTCTACAAAGTAAATGAAAGCAGAAGATCAATGTATTTTAGTTCTGTTTTTCAGTAGAGTGCTGCAGTGATGATGTATTTTTGTAGGCCAACCCAGAAGTCAGCATCACTCTGGTTTCCTCAACAAAAACGCAGTAGGATTTTTACTTTAGCTTTTGGATTGTTGAAGATAATAAGCTTTATGGTTTCCACCCTTTTTTCAACAAGATGATCTTCACAAATGAACACAAGTGTGATTATGAATTATGAAGTCTAAATACCATCGCCAGAAGTAAAAAGTTAAAGTTAGGCAATAAATAATCTATACCTATCTACACTGAACAAAATTATAAACGCAACACTTTTGTTTTTGCCCCCATTTTTCATGAGCTGAACTCAAAGATCTAAGACTTTTTCTATGTACACAAAAGGCCGATTTCTCTCAAATATTGTTCACAAATCTGTCTAAATCTGTGTTAGTGAGCACTTCTCCTTTGCCAAGATAATCCATCCACCTCACAGGTGAGGCATATCAAGATGCTGATTAGACAACATGATTATTGCACAGCAAAAACAAAAGTGTTGCGTTTATAATTTTGTTCCGTATATATGATCTATATTGGGACGATGGAACCAGAAGTTCAACTTTATTGTTGTTTGAAGAAAAGTGGCAAGAACAGGTTAGCAGTTAAAGTGTCATTCATTTCACATTCATGTTTTTTTGGGGAAAAATCCAAAGCAATTTTATTTTTAATTTCTTTAAATGCTAAACGGTGTGTTTAGCATTTAAACTTTACACATTGACTGAATCAAACTCTAGTGGAATCAAAGGGATTTCAACACACTCCCTGTGCCTGGGACGTCACCTGAATGTTTTATGAATGACGCTCTCACCCACATTCACTCACTGAATGCTGTATCAGTGACCTGCTTCTTAATCAATACAATCCAGCACTGCTGGATAAAACAACCGAACCATTACAAACAGGCTCCAACACTGCCCGAGGGCAAGAAATGTTGACTCAAAGCTCAACTCAAAAATGCAAACGCTCTCCTAAAGGCTTTATCTCCAGAGCACATGTGGTGCGCTTTCACCGGACCGCATAAAAAACAGCATCACCGGTGAAAATTCAAGCCATTTGTCATCGTAATCTGTGCTGTCAGAGTGTAATAAAGTGCTGACAAACTGATAAATCCCTCTGGGCGGCTCTGCAGAGCTGCTCTCAACACGTAAAGGATGGGGAAAAAAAACCTACTATAAAACCCATATGAAATTATCATTCTTTTCAAAACTCAGTACAATCATAATGAAGTGCATTTGAGAGTGTTTTAAGGTCATAGGAGATGCGTTCACAAACACACTCATCTATTTTGACACACAATGCACAATCAAGTAAGATCATTTCAATGTCCACAGTAATTACAGACCACTAGAACACAACAGCATGAGATAAAGTGGTTCAGGCTATCTGCGTGCAGAAACACAAGTTATATAATCATAGCTGTAACACTTTATTATAACTTGTAATAATTACTCTGTATTGTGAGGGGACATTTAAAGGACAGCGAATCAGGGCAGCTTTCTGAGAAAAATATTGAAATGAAGTGAAACTACCGGTACTTTCTTTCATGTTGAAAATATAATTTCTATATTTTCCGGTTCCGGTTCTTGTCTGCCGTGCTGCCAAAGACTATAGAATACCTAAAACGTGTCACTCGATGTTTCCCCATTCAAAGAGATATGAGCTGCACTTGCATGCCCGAGAGGCGTTTCAAAGATGGCCGCCGAGTGAAATGACTTGCCTTAAATGGACTTTGCGTGCTGCTGAGTGGTTTCCGATTGTAGCTCCGTGTAGCTTTGATTTTCAGTTGGAATCTTACTATCACAGAAGTCAGCGCATAGAGACTCTTTCACCTAGATATCATACTATAGAGACTGTGTCTGTTCCTCGAACTAACAAATACAAAAAACGTCCAAACCAATTTAAGGGTAACAATTTAATTGATGTTCAACAAATAAAAAACAGATATAATACAGTTAAACAAATGATAAAGCTTGGCTTAATGAATATTAGATCCCTTTCTACGAAAGCGAGCGTTGTAAATGATATGATCACAGAACATAACCTAGATGTGCTCTGTTTGACAGAAACCTGGCTAAAACCTGATGATTACATTATTTTAAACGAGTCTACCCCCCAAGATTACTGTTATAAACATGAGCCGCGTC
>NW_015632119.1:205659-207966 GCF_001515625.1 Sinocyclocheilus rhinocerous
CATTTGAAGTAATGGTGCTTCATATAACATTGTCCAGAGAAACAAGTGTTAATGATAAATCCCCTGTGACGTTTGTACTGGCTACTGTATACAGGCCACCAGGGCACCATACAGATTTATCAATGAATTTTCTGATTTTAGTGCTGGCTGCAGATAAAGTCTTAATTGTTGGTGATTTTAATATCCATGTTTATAATGAAAAATATGCATTGGGATCAGCATTTATAGACATTCTGCACTCTACTGGGGTCAGACTACACATAGTGCTGTGTTCAAAACATCGATACGACGATGTATCGTCACAGAGATCTAATGATACAAGTATCAATACAGCAGGCCCTGTATCGATATCGAGGCACATGCGCTGCAGTGGACCGCGCTTAATTTGAATACAAGAACACCATTTAAAACGGAGTAGAAAAGTGCAAGGTTTCTAAAAAATAATGAATAGAGCATAATATATTGGCTACAACAAGGTTTAATCTGGCCGCAGTGGAACACAACCGGTGTTGCCTGATAGGCTATAAAGAGACGTAATCCCCAAAACAGAGCTTCCCACTTGCGCAATAGGGAAATATCTGCTAAGTGTGCTACTTATCTTTGTCAACCTGGTAGCCATGTGCACGCACTCGCTCCACTGTTTAAACGCGCTTGGTTTCTGAAAACACCGGTTAGCTTGCAGTTTAGCGATCTTCACTTCAATATTCTATTCTCAGAAAAGTGTAATTTATCAAGTGTTCATTTATGAGAGAGAGCGAGAGAGAGAGGCTGTGTATGAATTACCACCGTTTTGCAGCATTTCTCTATTAACAGTGAAGCTGTGGCTTTAATTGCTTTAGAAATGATGATGTTGCCAGCTCCTTGTTGAGAAAGATAATGGAGCTCTTCAGCGATTAAGCTATTTTATTGATAAAATTGCGGGGCAGCACTAAAAAGTTTGTCTAAACGCGAAAAAGAATGTCTGTGCGCGCGCGCAGTGTGATCTGACTAAACGTGTGTGCGTGAGGTACAGTGAAGACAGCGCATTAGTTTAGAACTCTTCTTTTTTATTTTTATTTTTTTTGAATGTAGAAATTGTGTTAATTTGTGCAATGATAACCTACCAGCAATGTAAATAACGTAGAGAGTGTGTTGATTTGTGCAATGATAACCTACCAGCAATGTTGAGCTGATTTTAATATATTAGAATGAGTACATTATAATATAAATTTATTAGAATGAGTACATTATTATTATTTATGGGCTTAAAAACAAGATGCAAACAATCAGAATATTGTACCTGGGGGGGAGGGTATACAATGTAAACATGAAACATATGCCATGGCCCATGTTACATATGGTACAGTTATAGAGGCCCTTCATAATGCAGAGGTCAAATGCCTGTTCTGCCAATAGTTAGCAACGGCCCTATGGTATGCATCATCCGTTCATGACTTCAAGGTTAGATTATTGTAATGCTTTATTGGGTGGTTTTCTCTGCGCTCCAGCTGGTCCAAAACGCAACAGCTAGAGTTCTTACTAGAACCAAGAAGTATGACCATATTAGCCAGGTCTCCCTATTGAACATCATACACATTTTGAAATCTTGCTAATTTCTTATAAAGCCTGACTTTAACTGAAAAAATTACTGATTGTTATTGTCCTCTTGCATTGACAAACTTTTTTCCTGTTTAACACTGTAAAACCGCTTTGACACAATCTGTATTGTATAAAGCGCTATATGAATAAAAGTGACTTGAATTGACTACTAAGTAGGGCTGGGTATCGTTCAAAAATTTTCGATATCGATACCGATACCTTGACTTCGATACCAGTTCCTGAACGATACTTTTTTCGATACCAATTTTATTAAATCAATTTTAACAAGATTACATTATCTAAAAAAAAAAAACTTTGTTTTTATTAGTTTCTGTTCGCGTCTCCGCGAGTGTGTGTGCGTCTGTGGGAGAGACTGGGAGAAAGAAAGCGTGATTTCCGTAGCCTACATAAAAAAGGTGGAAGACATGGAAATAGTTTGTCATTTGTTACCCTATTGTTTGTTATAGTTAAATATATATATTTATTTTATAATGTCGATTGCAAGTGACGTCGCAGGTATCGGAGAGTGCAAGTGGCGATTGCAAGTGACGTTGTAATTTAGTTTCTTTTTTCTTATCTTCACCACCTGGCTACTGTTGTAAAATGTTGAGCGATTCAAACAAAAAGTAATAAAAAATAGAACAAAATAAAAAATAAAGCCTGCAAGTGACGTCGCTAGCGGAAGCGCAAGTGTCTGAGAGTGCAAGTCTGAGAGTGCAAGTGCGAGGC
>NW_015632119.1:207976-209943 GCF_001515625.1 Sinocyclocheilus rhinocerous
TCGAAATTTGGTACCGAACGACGAGACGTTTTTCGATACTCGATGGTATCGAGGCAATTCGGTCGGTGCCTAAAAAGTATAAAAAGTATCACCCAGCCCTACTTCTAAGGATGACATTATTCTTTAGAAAATGTATGAATTAAATGTTTAAAATGTTTAAATCGCACACAAAATGGCTTGCACTTCAGATTGTTCATTGTAAAAACAATATGAAGTTAAATATTTTTATTTAGATAATACAGTTAACTCAATTTCTACCAGTAAGGATAAATAATATAAAAAGTAGTTTACATAATAATTATATACAATTTTATAAAACTGTTTAAATATTTTTGTTTATATATTATAAATATATATTTCAGTAAAATAGTTAACAAGCACAGTGAAACTTTTTTTTCAATGTACACCCTAAATGGACATGTTATTGTTATTAAATATTACTACAAAAAATTTAGATAAGTGTTATTTAAGTTTTATATAATTAACATTCTATAATGCATAACATTCAAATATGATTATATATGAAAATATATTCATCAAATTTTCATCTGCCATTGGTTGGTAAAACTGATAGTCCTGCCCCAAACAAATGCAATCTACAAATGGCTTACATATAGTTGACTCATCCTTTAAAGATCTTTTACATAATGTACAATGTTTATTATATTAATAAATGTTATTATAAAGTGTTACCATAAATACATGCAAACAATCACTTTATAACCAGAAAAACAAAGAAAAAAGACTGAGAAATTATGTCAGTACCAGTGAGATGCACTCACACCTCCCACACACGCTCACGTCATCCAGCAGTCCCACCAACATCTCCTTGAGGGTCTGACGGAGAGATGACAGCGGGAAGAGCGCACAGAATTCCTCTTCATCTCCTCCAGCACTGTTCTGTCCCACCACCCGACACATGACCTCAGACCTCTCCTCTATACATGTACTACACTATAGACACCAAAACACTCTGTCTACTGCAGGTACATGCTAATCTCTCTCTCTCTCTCTCTTTCTCTCTCTCTCTCTCTCTCTCTCTCCAGTCTCTGTAAGCCTGGATTAAATCTAAATGACCACATGCTGATCTGTTACTGACCTCCCATAAAGCAGCAGAGAAAGTCAATCAGACATTTTGTTCACTGAGATGCCGTCCTACAGAAAACCTTTTTTTTCATATAAAAAATAGCAAAGGTCAAACAGAGAAACCTCAATCAACATTTCACATCTTGAGACTTTATAACCTTTTAAAAATATTTGTACTTCTGTTTTTATGTATTTGCCCGAAATGGCAACTGTTTCAATCGGAGGAAATATAATTTTGACCAAACAACCAAAGTAGACTGAAAATGTTTAATGCAAGATATGTTTCCACAGTGTTTAAAAGATATTTGTAAATATTATGTTTAATCAAATTTTATTTGTATGCCTCAAAATAACTATGCATGGTCATAAACAGCTAAATACAGTGTCCTGTTTGACATTGTAAAACTGCTTTGACTCAACCAGTATTGTATAAAGCGTTATATAAATAAAGGTGACTTGACTACAGTTAAAAAGCTTAGGGTCAGTAAGATTTTTTAATGATTTTTTTTTAAGTCCCTTATGCTCACCAAAGCTGCATTTATTTGATCTGAAATACAGCAGTAACAGTAATATTGTTAAATATAAGTTATTCCTAAAGAAAACGCTGAATATTCAGCATCATTACTCCAGTCTTCAGTGTCACATGATCCTTCAGAAATGATTCTAATATGCTTATTTAGTGACATTAGAAAAATGTATTCTTATTATCAATGTTGAAAACATAATTTTTTGTTTTTTATATTTTTTGTGGAAATCGTGATACACTTTTTTCAGGATTCTTTGATGAATATAAAGTTCAAAATGTATTTGAAATAGAATTTTGTAACCCTGTACTGTCACTTTTGATCAATTTAATACATCCTTGGTAATTAAAAGTATTT
>NW_015632119.1:213977-246100 GCF_001515625.1 Sinocyclocheilus rhinocerous
GAGAGAGAGAGAGAGTGCGTGTGAATACCTGCGTCTATGCGTCTCTCAGCAGCGTTCAGCAGCAGCGTCTACTAATAGCGAATCTTTAAGTTAAACTCCTTCATGAACCTCGCTACTGAGAAATGTCATGTAGCTTTTCAGCTGCGAAACTATTTTACTGATAAATTCGCGGTGCAGCGCTGACAAGAAGTTTCTGTTCGCGTCTCCGCGAGTGTGTGTGCGTCTGTGGGAGAGACTGGGAGAAAGAAAGCGTGATTTCCGTAGCCTACATAAAAAAGGTGGAAGACATGGAAATAGTTTGTCATTTGTTACCCTATTGTTTGTTATAGTTAAATATATATATTTATTTTATAATGTCGATTGCAAGTGACGTCGCAGGTATCGGAGAGTGCAAGTGGCGATTGCAAGTGACGTTGTAATTTAGTTTCTTTTTTCTTATCTTCACCACCTGGCTACTGTTGTAAAATGTTGAGCGATTCAAACAAAAAGTAATAAAAAATAGAACAAAATAAAAAATAAAGCCTGCAAGTGACGTTGCTAGCGGAAGCGCAAGTGTCTGAGAATGCAAGTCTGAGAATGCAAGTCTGAGAGTGCAAGTGCGAGGCTGCAGCCAGACCCTTCTCACTGACGCTGATGAGATTAACCCCTTAGGTATCGAAATTTGGTACCGAACGACGAGACGTTTTTCGATACTCGATGGTATCGAGGCAATTCGGTCGGTGCCTAAAAAGTATCGAACTCGATACCCAGCCCTACTTCTAAGGATGACATTATTCTTTAGAAAATGTATGAATTAAATGTTTAATTCCTTATAATCGCACACAAAATGGCTTGCACTTCAGATTGTTCATTGTAAAAACAATATGAAGTTAAATATTTTTATTTAGATAATACAGTTAACTCAATTTCTACCAGTAAGGATAAATAATATAAAAAGTAGTTTACATAATAATTATATACAATTTTATAAAACTGTTTAAATATTTTTGTTTATATATTATAAATATATATTTCAGTAAAATAGTTAACAAGCACAGTGAAACTTTTTTTTCAATGTACACCCTAAATGGACATGTTATTGTTATTAAATATTACTACAAAAAATTTAGATAAGTGTTATTTAAGTTTTATATAATTAACATTCTATAATGCATAACATTCAAATATGATTATATATGAAAATATATTCATCAAATTTTCATCTGCCATTGGTTGGTAAAACTGATAGTCCTGCCCCAAACAAATGCAATCTACAAATGGCTTACATATAGTTGACTCATCCTTTAAAGATCTTTTACATAATGTACAATGTTTATTATATTAATAAATGTTATTATAAAGTGTTACCATAAATACATGCAAACAATCACTTTATAACCACAAAAACAAAGAAAAAAGACTGAGAAATTATGTCAGTACCAGTGAGATGCACTCACACCTCCCACACACGCTCACGTCATCCAGCAGTCCCACCAACATCTCCTTGAGGGTCTGACGGAGAGATGACAGCGGGAAGAGCGCACAGAATTCCTCTTCATCTCCTCCAGCACTGTTCTGTCCCACCACCCGACACATGACCTCAGACCTCTCCTCTATACATGTACTACACTATAGACACCAAAACACTCTGTCTACTGCAGGTACATGCTAATCTCTCTCTCTCTCTCTCTTTCTCTCTCTCTCTCTCTCTCTCTCCAGTCTCTGTAAGCCTGGATTAAATCTAAATGACCACATGCTGATCTGTTACTGACCTCCCATAAAGCAGCAGAGAAAGTCAATCAGACATTTTGTTCACTGAGATGCCGTCCTACAGAAAACCTTTTTTTTTCATATAAAAAATAGCAAAGGTCAAACAGAGAAACCTCAATCAACATTTCACATCTTGAGACTTTATAACCTTTTAAAAATATTTGTACTTCTGTTTTTATGTATTTGCCCGAAATGGCAACTGTTTCAATCGGAGGAAATATAATTTTGACCAAACAACCAAAGTAGACTGAAAATGTTTAATGCAAGATATGTTTCCACAGTGTTTAAAAGATATTTGTAAATATGATGTTTAATCAAATTTTATTTGTATGCCTCAAAATAACTATGCATGGTCATAAACAGCTAAATACAGTGTCCTGTTTGACATTGTAAAACTGCTTTGACTCAACCAGTATTGTATAAAGCGTTATATAAATAAAGGTGACTTGACTACAGTTAAAAAGCTTAGGGTCAGTAAGATTTTTTAATGATTTTTTTTTAAGTCCCTTATGCTCACCAAAGCTGCATTTATTTGATCTGAAATACAGCAGTAACAGTAATATTGTTAAATATAAGTTATTCCTAAAGAAAACGCTGAATATTCAGCATCATTACTCCAGTCTTCAGTGTCACATGATCCTTCAGAAATGATTCTAATATGCTGATTTAGTGACATTAGAAAAATGTATTCTTATTATCAATGTTGAAAACATAATTTTTTGTTTTTTATATTTTTTGTGGAAATCGTGATACACTTTTTTCAGGATTCTTTGATGAATATAAAGTTCAAAATGTATTTGAAATAGAATTTTGTAACCCTGTACTGTCACTTTTGATCAATTTAATACATCCTTGGTAATTAAAAGTATTTAAAAAAAACGTACCGACCCCAAACAAAAATGTGTGTAAACTTGAATACTGAAAAATGACTGCCAAGCCCTACAATGCCATGCAAAAACATTTTACATTTTAAACCTTTCAAAGCAATGAAAGTCAAATATTATTGTTTGCAGCTGCCAAGTGTGCAGTAAGACTGTGGAATTCTGTTGAGCACGTCTCTCTCTCCATCTGACCCCATAACACCCACCGTAATCCTGATCACACCAGCCAGTCTCTCAACACAAGCTGCTCACACCTCCTAAATCTCTGACAGCACCACAGCTCATTCCCGCGGCTTACCTTTCCGCCCCGTTCGGCCTTATCGTTCAGCTCCTCCAAAGCAGGCGTCGCGGAGCCCTCGGGAAATTCCTGCTCTTGAGCTGGATCTGATGGAGAAAAAGAGGTGGAAAAGATGTTAATGAAAGAGTGGTCTGAAGAGTTAAGTCACGGTGATAGAGAGTGAAATAAACACACTCAAGGCTGATTAACTCAGTGCTCTCTCTCGGGATATGGCTCACCATAGTCCGACCAGTGCAAGCATTTGACCTTTATTAACCGCCATTGAACTGATCTCACTAACTGATGCAGGTCCACTCCAGCAGGCCTCTTGTCTCTGATTCTACAAAGCTTGGCATTGCATCAAATGGGAAAACCTAATATGCACTAGGTTTACTGTTAGAATAATGTTACAAGCCCCTCTACAGGAAACACCATCCTGTAGAGAATAACAGTCTTGTTGTCTGCGGAGAGCCCTGTGGTGTAATAGTTTATGTCTGGGCATTTTGACAGCGTCATGCTGTGAAACAAGCTGTCCATCGTTAGGTTCTCATCATAAAAACAGCAGGAGTTGTTTCATTGTTTGCAGTACGTCTAAAGAGCCAGAGGCCGCCAGCAGTCACAGCCCTCCGCAAGCCCTGCAGGCAGTTTCTTCACTAATACCTGTTCAGTTGATGGGTAACCAAATACATTTAAATTATACTTACAAAATAAAATAAAGTTGAAGTCGGTTAATATTTACTGATGACTACTGTAGCAGTTTACCATGATTACTGTAGGTAAAAATGTGCTTATCTAAAACATTATTTAAAAAAAAAATGTAAACTGAGATTTGATGGGTTTCATTTCTTTCATTTAATGGGTCTTTTTTGTTTGTTTGTTTTTCTCATAAAAAGGGCACCGCATGAGCCAGGACCACTGCTGCCCGCTCAAAAAACTAGCCACATGACATCCCTGGAAATAGTATGCAGAAATAAATACCCAGACCACCAATAAGTGTCAAATGCAAAGTTTGTTGCCCTCTGCAGTTCATGTAGGGTTAATGCAGAAAAAGCAGGGCACATCCAATATTATTTGAAAAGATATAATGGCAAAATACTATTCAAAAGTTTGGGGTCAGTAAGATTTATTTATTTGTTTGTTTTTAAAGTAATTAATACTTTTACATTGTTGCAAACATTTCCATTTCAAATAAATGCTTAAAGTTTCAATTGGTCAAAGAATCCCGAAAAAAAAATGTATCAAGGTGTCCACAAAAATATTAAGCATCTCAACTGTTTTCAACATTGTTGATAATAAGACATTTTTCTTCCAGATTGGCTTATTAGAATGATTTCTGAAGGATTGTGTGACACTGAAGACTGGAATAATGGCTGCTGAAAATTCAGCTTTGCCATCACTGAAATAAATTACAATTTAAAATATATAAAAATAGTAGGGATGCACCGATACCGATACTGGTATCGGGCCCGATACTGGTCTCCTGTACTCGTACTCGTACTCGTTAAAATGCCCCGATACCAAACGCCGATACCACACAGCATGTGATAAGTGCCATATTCAGACAAAGAAACACCGACAACAGAACAACAGACAGCAGAATGGAGTTAAGGATGTCTACTACGAAGTACAAATCATACCCAAAAATTCTTCATACAGTGGACTACCAATGAAACTGATACAAATTTGGGACCAAACATTATTAAGACCGAGTCTGGATTTGAAGTTCAGGTTTGCATGAAGCTGGGTGACAGCATGCCCAGGAGACTATATGCTGTCATTAAGGCTAAGGTTTGCCCGACTAAGTATTGATAGTTGTGTAAATACTGTCATACTAACAGCTGTCTGAATTATTTTTGGTTGATTGTAATCCATTACATGCCTTTCTATCAAAGTTATCTAACATTATCAAGATGAATTTGTTCTGACAGTTCTTGTCATATTTTATTACCATTTTCTAAACTATAGCAAATAAACTGTGATAATGTGAGAAATGTTGAAGGTATCTGAATAAATTTTGGTTTGACTGTATCTATTTGATAAATAAAGTTAACCAACTAACATTGCAATTCTGTTGTGTGATCTTTGATGTTCACTCACTTAGCACACGCATCATTTGGATTAAAACTAAATCGTAAAAATAAGACCATTTATATGGGCATTCACTATAAACATAATTTATTTTCAACGTTAGGCATACACGACTTTCTGGCGGAAGTGAATCTATTCTGCATCAGTACAAATACGTGCACGCGTTGTTCGTTTTGTTTGCTTGAGTGTTTCTGCATTATATGAGTGGCTTTGGAATATAAATCGCAGCACGTTTCAGATGAAAAAACGCGACTTCTATTTCTGAAAATATCACAGTTAGGAGATTTATAACGAGTGGTTCCCTCTAATGGTATTAAATTACAGATGATGTGCCATAGAGCAAAAAATGAACAGTGAAAGTAACAAAAACTTGTAAAATACATTTTAATGGGCATAATTAAGTGTGAAAATAACCGAAGGATATACAGTGAAACCAAAAATGATTCAGAGACCAGATATAATTTTTGATATTTTTTTACTAGTGGGTGCAGGACACTATAGTTCATTTATGTAAGTGAGGATAGCAAAATAAAGTAAACTGTGACAAATCATACCCAAAAATTCTTCATACAGTGGACTACCAGTAAAATTGATACAAATTTGGGTCCAAAAATTATTCAGACCGAGTCTGGGAAAAAAGTTCAGGTTTGCATGAAGCTGGGTGACAGTATGCCCAGGAGACTACAGGCTGTCATTGAGGCTAAGGGTTGCCCGACTAAGTATTCATAGTTGTGTAAATACTGTCATACTAACAGCTGTCTGAATATTTTTTGGTTGATTGTAATCTATTACATACCTTTCTATCAAAGTTATGTGACATTATCAAGCTGAATTTGTTCTGACACAGTTTAACTCTGAGTTCTTGTCATATTTTATTACCATTTTCTAAACTATAGCGAATAAACTGTGATAATGTGAGAAATGTTGAAGGTGTCTGAATAAATTTTGGTTTGACTGTATCTATTTGATAAATGAAGTTAACCAACTAACATTATACATACTCTTTTGGTTTCTGTACCCAATATTTAAAAAATGTACAAATGCAATAAAAATATTGGTATCGGCAAGTACCAAAAATAAAAGTATCGGTATCGGGCGAGTACTGGAAAAAGTGGTATCGGTGCATCCCTAAAAAATAGAAAAGCTATGACACTCTTTCAAAAACATAAAAAATAAATAAATAAGTAATTCTAATTTTTAACATTAATCTTTCATTTTAACATAATCTTTAATTAATTTTAAATTTAGAAAAAAAAAAGTTAAAAACTCTTTTCGGACCCCAAACTTTTGAACGGTAGCGTTTATAGATGAGCAGTGCATTATAAAGTGCATTGTGCTTTTCTACCTGTGGTCCACTGCTCCAGGTGAATGATGTCGCCCTGAGGAGGTTGGGGATGATCAGGTTCACTGGGGTCACAGTCTGGCCAGACGGAGCTTTGGTCGTCTGCGCTGTTATCCTCGCGTCTGAGGATGAGACGGAGCTCTTGTTGGCTGAAGAAGTTCTGCATGAGGCCGAGGTCAAGAGAGGCCACACTCACACCATTAAGAGTCAAGATCTCATCTCCAGCTTTCAGACCTACAAAGACAATACACATCATACAAATCAATCACAATACGTTCCATCAATCATAACATTTAAAATCGTATCGAGGCATAAGATATATTGAAATGTTACCTCTAATAAACGCCAGGCCTTCAGGATTCACCTCGCTCACATACACATGACTTCTCCTGGCACCATCCACATGACCTGTGACTGCAAAACCTGCAGAGAGCCGTAAGATTAAATTAATCACTGCCAGAATTGTTTCAACACATTTAAAGGAATGTTCTGAAAAATTCTGTCAAGATTTATTCATTTACATTTTGCTTTGAACCTGTGTGACTTTCTTTTTTCTGTGGAACACAAAAGAAGATGTTCAAGGGGATGCCCAAGCTGCACTTTTCCATACAATGAAATTGAATGTGTGGTTTTAGCACTTACAACTCATTTGTTCTCTAAGTACACTTAAATGGCCTTTTTTCATTCATATTATATGAAAGTACAGTTTTAAAAAATATATACATATATATTAGAGCTCGACCGATATGGGTTTTTTGGGGGCCGATGCCGATACTGATATTAGGGAGTAAAAAAAGACAGATACCGATATATCGGCAGATATTCTTTATGTGTAGGCTATATTATAGTAGAGTATAGTCAAAAGTTTGGACACACTTCCCATTCGTGTGTCCAAACTTTTGACTGGTACTGTTAACGTCAGAGCTTATCGATACTCCGGTCTTTCATAATTTAGCCCCGGGACCGATTAAATACCGGGTTTCGGTACCCATCCCTAGATATATCGGCGAATAATATCGGCTAAACGATATATCGGTCGATCTCTAATGTATATACAGTGGGTACGGAAAGTATTCAGACCCCCTTAAATTTTTCACTCTTTGTTATATTGCAGCCATTTGCTAAAATCATTTAAGTTAATTTTTTTTCCTCATTAATGTACACACAGCACCCCATATTCCGTCTATTGGACTGCAGAAAGATACTAACTTTTCAACTGCTACGTTACTTACTGTACTGACAAACTATGCTGACACCGTGTCCGCGCCGCAGCAGACCGTTGAAAATAATTTGAACTTTGTGTCAGCACGCCATAAATAGAACGAGGCATCAGTTTACTGCATCCAGTGTAGACAACATCACTGATTATCTGAATCTGATGTTAAAAATGAACCATCCATTCATCATATCATCATGCAAAACGAAGAATTAGATTCATTGTAATGTGACGATCAAATATAGGTGCAGGTGGGTGGCGGGTGGATAATTTGAAGCAGCGGACTCGGATGAAGTTTGAGCTCATCCGCGCATCTCTACACTACACTGACCTGGGTCGCCAGTAGCAAACAATGGAGCACACTCTTCTGGACACAATAAAAAAGAGGAATGGCAGAGGATCCCCAACTCCAGGTGTGAAAAACTTGTTGCATCAAAAAGACTCATGGCTGTATTAGATCAAAAGGGTGCTTCTACTAAGTACTGAGCAAAGGGTCTGAATACTTAGGACCATGTGATGTTTCAGTTTTTCTTTTTTAATAAATCTGCAAAAATGTCAACAATTCTGTGTTTTTCTGTCAATATGGGGTGCTGTGTGTACATTAATGAGGAAAAAAAATTAACTTAAATGATTTTAGCAAATGGCTGCAATATAACAAAGAGTGAAAAATTTAAGGGGGTCTGAATACTTTCCGTACCCACTGTACATTGTATGGAACAGAGCAGCTTGGATATTCTGCTAAACTTTGTTGTTCATCTGAAAAACATCATACAGTTTCTGAACAATGCAAGAGTGAGGAAATTATGTAAATGACGAGAGTGAATAAATATTCACTTATGGGTGAACTATTTCTTTTCTTGCTGATCCTGCTGTACAGTAACTCACCAAAGTCTACGGTTGTGTCCGGCCGGGACATGTTTATGGTCAACACATTGAGAGGCCAAACTTCCAGTTCATCATAGACCTGTTAAACAAGAGCAGAGCATAATTGTTGCTGTGTGATAAAGCAAGGTTTCGTGAAATAAGTGTGTATAACAATAAAAAAACAGCTTAGACTAGTTTGGACTTGCTTAAATTCCAATCCAACTAGTTTTAGATGGGCAACGTTAGGTTAACAGAACAAACTGGTTAAGATGGTTATTGTTGCAGGCAATACTAATCCAAATAGAGTTTAGCTTGAACAATCTGCTTTATAAAGTGTGTTTTCGTCTCACCAGGGTCCTCAGCTGGTCTGTGGGCACTGAAGTACTTCTCTCCACATCTTGTCCCAAATGTCTCCTCGTGTGCAGGCAGTGCAGAGCTGGGTCAAGCTGCTTTGCCTACAAAAGACAATGTTATCCACTATTACATTCATACAGAGATCAATATGGAGCTCAGAATGTGTAATGATTTATTAAATCATCTCAAAGCGAATGCATCCTGTGAGAACCTCAAAAAATTGTGCAAGCTTTCTGTCATTTCATGAGGTCTGAACCAGACACAAGAGACCACAAAAGACAGAAAATGCAAACGCATGAACTTTAGTTGTTCGTGTTTTTCTGGTTATGGCAATTTCAGGTCACTGGGTCTGTGAGAGGTGATTGCTGAATTACCTTGCAGGCCAATGAGAGAACATCAGCAACCAGAGAGTCCTGTTTGACTGGTACACTGACGACCTGACTGTCGGGCATGAGCACGTACACCCGGCTTTCCAGACTGCAGTCCCACGGGTTACCTTCAGGAGGCGCTGTTACATGCATTTTGGTAAAGGCATCCAACTTCTGCTGACAACAGGCAAGAGGATAAAAAAGACCAAAAGTGAAAAAAGTTCAAGTATAGATCAATGTCTCAGTTTGAAATAATTCAATAGCTTAGTATTAAAAATATGACATTGATAATTGAGATAATATTAGTTGCTTTATATAACTTTGCATTATTATTTAATACTGCAAATAGTAAAATAAAGTCCCTGTGCATTCAGTGTGGACATCAGAACCATGTTTCGTCTGCTACACCTACATAAATTATGTTAACTTTCACACTTTTTATGATTTTATGATTTTTATTTTTTATGATTTTAAGCTGTTTTATGCTACTAGTCTTGATATATAACCATCAACTATATGAAATGCTAAATGTTTAAACTGAAATGTGCTGCAAAATAATGTGTAATTATTGATTAATAAAATAAATAAATAAATAAATAAAAAAGTAATATATAGTTTTAGAAAATACCAAATAATAGCAATGCTACCAATTTGACAGTAGCTATTATCAAAATAGCTTTTTCCAATAATAGTATGATATCACTACAGTATATCGTCTTTTAATTTCCCTTGTGAAAAAGAAGTGTGATTAATTGTTCTGAATGTGCGCTTGCAAATAATATAACGTTCATGAATTAAGTGTACTTAAAGAGATTACTTTTATGACTGTTTCTTAACACACTTAAGTACTTTTAAAAAGTACACTATGTAAAAGTGAAAGTTTTACATTACATGTTGAATAATATTGTACTGATCTTTTGTCACATTTTAAAGTACAATTATTCTGATGTGCTGACTAACATACTAAAGCACATTTAAAGTACTTGATTATAATTAAATGATTGATTATTATTTTTCAATTATTGATACATAAAAATAGCTTGATGCTGGAACATAGCATTACGTTTACAGCTGCCTTTCTAGCAAACAAAACGTGAGAAAAAAATCCACTCCTCAAGCTTTCCTCTGCTCTTGTTCTGAGCCAGCCTGCTGGGTCAAAGCCAGGTGCCAACAACACTAATATGGATCTTTAGCGCACTCTTTATTCTGTGAGAGGGAGAAAGGGGGGTCACGTCCCTTTTCACTGACTCAACTCACACAGCTGTCACAACAACCTGCTGATCTGTGGACATTATGCAGTGCAAACAGATCACGGGGTGGAGAAATGGCCAGAATGGGGGAGGTTCGTTCAATGTAATTCTATTGTCCTTCAGCTGCATCCTCAATATGGGGACTTGACAATGCAAGCGCTATTGAACAATATAAGATGTCTTAACAGATTTTGGGAAGCTATTTTTAAACTGTAACTTACTAAGGACAATCTACTAACAACAACAGTCAAGATACTTTTTTGAAAAAGCATTTATTTCTGCTAAAAGCAGCTAATTTAAGGGCACAATATAAGTATGCGACGATACAATTAATTAGAGCCGTTTGTTTCTGGTACAAAAAAACAGTGGTTTTTAAATAGACGAAAAAAATTAAGAACAATTAATTAATGCTGAAAGCATGTATTATAAACTAAAATACTATGAAATACTAAACTAAAATACTAATATACTATAAACTAAAAAATAAAATATATTTCTGTCATGACAACTCTTGGAGGGATTGGCATGGTAATGTACATGACAATGTTTTGGTCTTGGCGGAATAGATCTGCTACGCTGCTGCTGCTGCAGCAGAGCAAATACCGAGACTTGCTACTGCCAATACATTCACAACATGCTGCTGTGAGCATGTAAGAAATATTGCTGCTGCAAATATAACATACATAAAATAACCCCCATATAGCATACATGAATCACCTCGTAGCAGATCTATACAGGTGGAGCTGGGGAAGGTGGAGGGTTTCTGAAGCAAGCTGCAACTGCTACAGCGAACACTAGTCATATATTTGAATGTTGGGCAGCGAGCTCATTGGCTACTGATACAGGAGAGAACCAATCAGCTGTGTCATGTCATAATTATGTCATTAGGTCAGATTGAGTTAGACCTATCGGACTGCACCATCTAGAGTTTCATGCCAGAACTCTGTATTTAATGTCATTTTTATTGAAGCGTGTAGGTTGTCTATTTAAATATTTTTAATTACATGTTTGTAATGATTGAGTTGCAATTTAGTATTTGTAAAATATATTAACTATGAATGTAATATCGAATAACATAATTAAAATTATAATCACGTGCTTTATTATGTTAATTAACACATCAAAATAAGTGTACTTCCTTAAAGCACAACAAAATATTATTAAAACATGATTTAAAATGTACTTTTTATGATGGATGGACGCACTTTTTTGGCCTTCAAAATCTCAACCCCCATTCATATTATAAAGCTTGGAAAAGCCAGGACATTTTTTTATATCACTCAGATTGTATTCGTCTGAAAGAAGAAAGTCATATACACCTAGGATAGCTTGAGGGTGAGTGAATCATGGGGTAATTTTCATTTTTTGGGTGAACTATCCCTTTAATGCGATTCAACACACCTTTTTCTCCCACAGTGGCTCACAGAAGATGTGATTTTCACTTGTTGCATTATGGTCTGAGCTGCTTTGTGTGGATGGATGACCAAACGATCCAGAGGAATATCCTTCAAAAATCTGCATCACGAACACACATACACAAACATTAAACACACTTCGTAAGAAATGCAGAGCAGCATCCAGGCTCAAAAAAGCAGCATGCTTTTATCTCCATGCTTTAATTAGAAACCATCGATCTGAGGCGCCAGCTTTGATACTATTCTGATTGTAGATCACAGCAGAAATAACCCTGAGGTTTGCTGGGAAATAATGAGAGGTCTGGAAGATGCTAAAATTATAGGTCTATAAAAGCTGACAGATGGATCAGCCGTAATCATGAAGGCAGAGTGGGAGACACGGCCTCCCCTCACCCAAGACACCCATGTGCCATACATAATTATTATATGGATGTAGTCTATACAAACAGACAAGGGTATGGCTTGTCCTCTACAAATAATTGAAAAGGCAAAACCCAAAATACCAAAAACTGACATAAGCTTTGTTCCTGCAGTGAGGTGGACTCCTCACGGTACATAGACAGCTAGCTACATACTAAAACAGCATCCTGTCTTAAATAAAACCTCACAACTGACTGAACTGAAACACTATTTATGAGCAACAAGGCAGTTAACGTCACTAATAGTGCTACACATGTGAAGCGCACAAGAAACTCGACTTATACTCATGGTTAAAACAGAATATTATGTTAGCATGTTGCTAAGCTAGCAACACAATGCTTTAAAAAAAAAACACAAAATCCTGCTGAAAAAACAGCTGAAAACAGCCTAAGCTGGGTGGTTGGTTTTAGTTGTTCTTCCAGCCTGGTCATAGCTTGTCTGCAGGCTGGTTTTAGTGGGGTTTTAACCACTTCTTTAGCTGGTCAAGCTGGTCTTAGCTGGTCAGGCTGGGAGACCAGCTTACCAACCAGCTAAAAACCAGCTTGGCCAGGCTGGGGCACCAGCTAAAACCAGCTACTTCCAGCTTAAACCAGCCAAGCCCAGCCAGCCAGCTTAGGCTGTTCATTTTAATTAGGTATTAATTAGGTTAATTTTAATTTTAATTAGGTACTATTATTTTAGCAATACCTTTCAATAATGAATGCAATAAAATTATATTTGAAACACACTTCCATCTTAAATACTTTTGTTTTTTTTCACAGAGCTTGTCGCAAAACTGGTGTTTTCAGCAACAAGCTATTTGTCTGTCCACACTGAAACTGTAACATGATGTAATGCAATCAAAAACAATCAGAAGATATTTAACATCTCATGATATAAATTATGAGGAATGGGATTTAGGACTGGGATTTCACTACTGGTGGGTTGACTCAGCACTACACAACCGAAACCAAACATCAAATATGTCCTGTCAATTGTTATGGTCAAACAAAAACTCAAATTTACATGAAAAAAGAAATAGCTTTTTTCATCACACATCTGGTTAAAATTTTTCAAGTTACTTGAAAATCAAGCAGTTTTGGTCGTTGCAGCGAATTTGCGTGACAAACTTGAACATGAGCAAAATCTATGTTGAAACTTTTTGGCCTTCACACAAAACTCCCGATCATGCGGATTTATATTGAAATGACTGGAATTGGCTTGAGAAATTTTGCTGATCAATGGTAAATGTGGCTGTACTTTGAAAATTATTTGTTGTTTTATGCCGACGCAGATAGCAGAGAATATACTGGGCACACAATTGTTATATGGGGTGTGTTTGTGTGTGTTTGTGTGTGTGTGTGTGTGTGTGTGTGTGTGTGTGTGTGTGTGCGAGTGCATGTGCTTCAATGACATATGCAAGACATATCAACAAGCCGTTGTGATGCTCTCTAAGCAAACTAGTCTAAAAAGACGAGTCAGCCCAAAGCACCTGCAACATTTTTGTTGGTTATATAATTTTCAGTTTTGTATATATTTAAATATAATTCACATTTATTTAACACACAGCATTATCATATTGCGTTATTTAACCAGATATCGCATATCAAATGCATACATATTTTCATCAGTATCATGCAGCGCTAGTTGGTGAGTAGCTATACTTTATTTCAATAGTCCACTTTAGACATTCTATATAAGTAACTTTTTAAATGTCAACTAATACACACACACACTGTCACTTTAATCAGTCTGAATAAGCTCTTTTGCACTACAAATAATAAAGCAGACTTGACATGACTTGACTTGAACTCTCATATTAATACTCTCAGTATTAGTAGTCTGTTAGGTAAGGTTTAGGGTAAGTACACTAAGTTGACATGAACTTGCAAAGTTACATAGTCAGAACGTCTGCTGTGGGAACATCAAAATAAAGTGTTAGCAGATATTAAGCAGACAGTCTACTAATACTCTAATGACTGGTAGTCATGTAGTTGTAAAGTTACTTACTGCAGGATGTCTAAAGTGGACTATTAGAGAGTGAAATAGAGTGTTACCGGCAAGTCTTTAAGAAAAGAGCTGAGTTTGTAAAAAAGCACAGAGGAAGACATCCAGACAACAGTAGCAATACTACAACTGAGCAGTTTATCTGGGGACGGCAACTCTGACTTGACTCTGACTAAAGCATCTAAGCCCTCTGGAAACAATCACACTGCCCCGTAACCCTTTTGAATCAAACAGCATCAGACGCTACATCTGTGCAGTAAAGCTGTCTCTCCTCTCAGACTGTTTCCAGCTTGCAGCAATTAACCGCATGCAGCTCATGGTAATCCCCATCTTTGGAATCATGCACTATTAGGGGCTGTTTTGACCAGATTTGGTCCACTTAAGGATGGATGATTATGAGGCTGGAACCGCTGAGTGATTGGCTCCAAACTCACATGAGGCCGTCTACCTAATCATACATGTGGATTTAGAGCTCATGCTCTGTGTTAACACAAAAGCCCTTCAGAGAAGGAATGCTGAGCTGGGCTTAATTACAAGAACTGATTGAGAAACAGTATTTCCAAAACAGCCCCAGAACAGTTTGACAGGAGAAAGGAACAGGACTGCTGTGTGTTTTCCTGCCATTTGACCTCCAGAGAAAGCTTTGATGTGTGAGTCAGTGGCTGTTTGTTTTGTCCGAGTGTGACAGTGTTTCCCACCCTGACACCTGTGGACAGCATTAACACACTACTGTGAGACTAAATGAGTAAAACAGGCCTGTGTCTTAAAGGGGTCATATGATGCGATTTCAAGTTTTCCTTTCTCTTTGGAGTGTTACAAGCTCTTGTCAGTACTGCAGTCGTAAACACAGGCCAGTGAACCTCAGAGTAAGACTCCTAACCTGAAATCACAGCTATGTATGTACTGATTCACGTCAATTAGGATTAACACTAATTAAAGGAAAACTGCTCCTTTTATTTTTATTTTCCCTAAGTGTATTCTTTATTGTTAGGTTTTGGCAGGTCTCAAAATACATAACTGTCTGGCAAAAGAATTTCCATGATATTTTCAGTTCTAGCCAGATTATTTTTTTAAATAATTTCATTGCGGTTGCCCCTACCAAAGAGTATTTCTTACCTGGGACAGGGACTGTCTCTTTTCATGGTTACGTTTGGTCAGACTGTCTAATCCCTTCTGTGAAGAAAAGAGCAGTCCTCGTTTGTTCCGCATACCTCGAGGATGAGAGCGAGATCGTCTCTTCAGGGTGGCTTCATCACGAGTGCATATCTGCACAAACACAAGCTCATTTAAAAAAAATCTCAGTGCTCCATCATCTTAATTTAATTTTTGTGGCGCATCTCAAAGGTAGACTGTTTTAATTAGGTCTTTTTTTGGTATCTTACACAATTCCCTCAAAGCATGTGACAGATCCTCACCAGTGCATGAAAGGACGAGACAGAGAAAATTCCCAGACGACCTAGCACCATTTTAGACGGGCGTCCAGCAGTGGCTAGCAGGCTTTTTGGATTGGGCAGCTCTGTGCCCTGCAGGCTAGCCAGGTAACAGCGCATGCGGAAGAGCTCTATGTTAAACTTCTCCAGGTTCTGTTCCCATTGCAGGATCTGTGGGTCAGAGATGAAGGAGAGAGAGCAACGCATTGAAATACATTTGAGAAAGCTATAGACATTATAAATATTATAGAGTTACAACAACCCACAACACTGGCGGTGACTTATGTATGGGAAAGTAACCCTCAAATTTTCTTTAGAAAACCTAAAAACCTAGAAATGTAGATAATGCGGATCAGCAGGACATGGGGATGACAAGTCTGAATGCTTGTATTATATATTCTTGGATGCTCTGAAGGCACTGTGGTGTGGTTGCTGTTCAAACAGCAACATCAATGACTTAATTGCCCAATTTAGCAAACCACTCATCTGAACAACTTGGATTTGGCCTTCAAACTTTTGAAACAAACCACACACATATGCATAAACATCCACACACACACACACACACATCCGTTTTGTTCCTCACCTGGCTCTCAATAGCCTTCCTGTTCTTCTGGTCGCTGATGACGGACAGCTGCAGCTCTGCCATCTTCTTCATTTTGCCATCCATGTCGATCTTCTGCAGAAGAGCTCTGCTCTGGCTCTTCAGCAAACGCAGAGTGTCCTCCTTCCCCTGACGCTTAGCTAAATGTGATGCACTGGCAGAATGGATGGCCGTCACCCAGTTCTCCAGGTCTGTTTGATTAGCAGCCTGCAAGTAACAGGTGAGAGATAAGAGACAACTTATAGCCAAAAGTCCACATTGTGGAAATAGTGTACTGTGTACTATATTATATGATAAAGGCCACATGCCTGAAAGAGATAGACATCTCCATAGGCATTGCTGAGGCAGAAGACATGCTCTTTCTTGGGATGCTCAGGAACTGCCTGCACAATACTGTCCTCGGCAAGCACTGCGTAATGTGGTGTGCATTCCTGCTCAGGGGAGGTCTTTCCATTGGATTCACCCAACAAAAGTGTACTGCCTACAGGAGACAGGGAAACAGAGATAGAGCTCCTAATAATGACGAGCAAACATTATCCATTACAGCTACATTTTGAAGTCTTAGAACTGAAAAATTGAATTGGCTGTGCATGTTTTACTTGATGAAAATTCAGCATTAGTGTTAATCTGCATTTATTGTCCGCTTGTTCTCAAGACTACCATCTTACCTTTGAGCGTGACCCAATACTGCCTCCACTTGCGTCTTGCTACCAGCTCCAGTTTGCGGTCCTTGTGGAGGGTAATGAGGGTCTTAAAAGCCAACCAACCAGCCCTCCGCACAACACCTTGCTCCTTCTGAAACAGGAAGTCCATTTGCTCCAAAGAGCCCATTGAGCCACTGCTGCTTTCTCCTTCACCATCCCAGACCTGGAGTCCAGCAGCAGTTCCACTGCTGCTGCCAGTCTCTAGGCCCTGCATAAAGTTATCATAGATGTTCTGCCTCAAGGCCACACCCTGGTTCTGCAGCCCAAATGGGCCCGTTGAGGAACCAGAGCAGTCCAGCTGTGTCTGGGAGGACATGGGATTCCAAAATGGTCTGGATTCCTCTAGTGTGCCCCCAGCTCCACAGCTGATGACCTCTGTAAAGTCCAGAGTACTTGGTTCCTGAGGTTGGGTAGATATGAAGTGAGAAGAGGATGGCAAATGTTAACATGTAACTGTTTTACAAGGTTGCCACAATGTTGTGAAGTTTTTCACACCCTTTACAACTCTTACAAATCATGGCCAGTTCAACAAGCATACCATTTCAAAACATAAGTAATTTGTTGTTTCAGAGAGGAATGTCATCTAAGAATGCTTTACAGCATTGAAGAATGTCAACTTCAACTAAAACATCATTTTACACCCAGAACACTGAACAGGAAATGGAATTGTAATATGATAACATCTGCATGATAATTCTGGAGTCAAACAGGAAGGTCTGCTATGCTGACAGATTTACACTAACGCCCAATACACCAAAAAAATCATTTTCTCACCTGCAGCCTTCGCTTCTTCCTTCTTAGACTTCCTGTCCAATCGCTGAGGCGGCGGATGCGACTCTTGAGCGAGTCCTTCCTTGCATTCCCATCAGGAACTGCTTTTCTGCATGGCAGGGATTGTGAGGTGTAATTCTGGGTTTTCTGACTCTCATCCTGGGAGTTCACATCCAGAGAAGCAGTCGGTGAGGTTTGGAGGTGAGGAGTGTCCTCAAGCTGATCCACTGCTAGGATGCCCACGGTAGGGAATGGCACAGTCATGTTGGGGTTTGTGTAAAGGTCGGATAATCCATTATGTTCCAAATGAAGGAACACAGAGTCTCCAATACCACTGTCTTCCTCAGCTCGGTTAGCATTGTACCCATTACTATTGCAATCACTGCTTGCATACTGACTGCCATGAACTGTGGCTTGGCAGGTGAGGTTACCCATATGGTTCTCAGATTGTTCTGTATTGTAACCATTAAAACATCCAAAATCTACAGTACGTGTGGATGAGAGTGTGGTATATCCACTACTGTTGTCCGAAGGTTGGCCGGTGGTGAAGACGTTATCACACAGATCTTCTGTCCCATTCCCCCAGGGTGAGTCATACCATGAACCCTCAGAGCTAAGAGAGCTCCCATTACTGGCCCTTTGGGTAGCATCAACAGGTACACTGGGACAGCTGCCCAAAGACAGCGCAACATCCGGCTCCCTCCGTGCATTGGTAAACTCTACCCTCAGACTTCCATCCTCACGAAAAATAACTTTGGGACTGCTCTTACTGTCTTTAATCTCAGAACTGGTGCTCTTCATAGGGGCCTGGAGGCCTCCAGTCTGTTGTCTGTAGCCTACAAAGAATCCATTTCCCTGGAATAAAAGGTTGTCATTGTCTCTGTGTCTCTCTGAATGTACTTTGTCACTAGATCCCCCTTTAATGCAGTCATAATGGCGGGAGATGTAAGGTTGGCTGTTCTTGTGTGGTGAAAATCCATTTTTGGCCTTGTATCCAGAGGTGCTTTCAGTGCTCCTCCACCAAGAATGTGGGGAAAGTGCCTCCTCTTTTGAGGTGTGCAGCTTCGAGGAGCTAGATTTTCCCTTACCAGGGATGATGAAATTGCTATACTGACTATCTGTATTTCCCATTCTGATCTGTGAGGAAAATGGTAAAGAAACATCAAGGTCAAAGTTAAGCATTCCATGCATTCATCTTTCTACCTAACCATCCATATAACTATGCATCTATCTGTCTAACTTTCTATCTGTCCAGTTAACTGTTCACTTATCCACCCATCCATGCACCTACACACAAAAACACACACTTTTAAAACAACAGTATTACATAGTAAAAGAGTTTCTTTTTACCTGTAATAAAGTCAGTTGTCAGAGCATACAAAGATATTCCTTCATATTTCTTTTAGACATATTCCTTTACACTGGCCATCCTCTTTTTCCAACGTTGTCTACGGCTAACTTCTGTCTGCTCCTGCCTGGTGCAGCATCTGACTCTCACTGAGATCCTCCTCCCTTCACTGTCTCTCTACCACAGCTGTTCCTCTCTCTCTCTCTCTCCATCGCTCATCTGTGGAGAAACAGAAGAAGGGAGGGGCATGTGTCAGTAACACACAGTCAGCTCTTGTGTGTGCAGTCTGCAGTGGGAAGCCCCACTCCAACCCCCAACCCCAAATCTAAATAGACCTCACGCTTCTGTCCTGCTGCCACATTCCATGACGTAGTGCCGCAAGCATTAACAAGGGCAGACTTCATACAACCTCCCTGTCTATTTTTTTAGGCTAGGAAATTCTTCACAATTTTCTTAATTTTTTTGTCTGAACCGTAATGGTTCAGTAACTCAATCCCTCAAAGCAATGTGTTTAGACTGTACACAAAATCGTTTGACTATGTTTGGGGTAGCATTGTTTTGTCTCAAAGCCAGAAGAGGATTTGGAAAATATCCGTAATGAGAATTGTATTAGTGGCAGGATGAAGTGCTCCTGGCTGCTTGGGAATATTTCATATCCTGTGAACTTTACGGAGTGAGATTTAGGGGTGATAAGGGACTTCGGGGTTCAGAGGTAGCAAAACCATCCTGCCCTAACAGCTCAAGAGGATATGGAAAAAACACACCACCCTAACCATGACCTCTAACACAGAAGTGAGCACTGAATGCCGCCAACACCATCTTCTTTCACACAACCAAGCTTCAATGAAGCAAGGAACAGTGCTCTTGAGATGCAGCAGGGAGGCGGATGGCTGCTTAATTATGAAAAGTACCAGCAGGCGGTATGATGTTATGCTTCCAACACTGTGGCTTTGTAAGAGACTGAACACAGAAGCAGCCAATGAGTTTTGTCGGTTCCAGACGCCGAGCTGCAGAGGGCTGAACCAGGGCATTGTGGGATGTGTGTCCTGTCCCATTCAGAAAAGATGATCTGAATGGCAGTCGCTCACATTGTGAGCTTCTTTGTGTGTCTCACTGGCCATCTGCTGCCCCAAGGAGTGAGATCAGTCACCCTCGACCCGCGCAATTCACTCATCCGAAAAGAAGCGCAAGACTGCAGTGCCAAACTTTACCAGAATTCAACAGACTAAGCCAAGAGCTGCTGTGTGATAAGTCAAAGACACTTGTTGAAAGATGCATGTGTGTGTTTTGTTATGTATAGGTATTTTCCATCTGCTCTTGACACTGAGCGTCACAGATCTTACAGGAATTGAAATTGTGGCATATGTTTGCTACTTCTCATTCTTAGTTGTGCTGTCGTTTGACTTCAGAAGACTGTTTCCCACCAGTCATATGGACAGCGTTTTTATTATCATATGATCATATCATATTATCATATCATACCAACTTACAATTTTCACCTGGTGTACAATAAAACAGCTGACAAAAATCCCTTAGACCTACACTGCAAGAGGGACCCCAGCCATATCTAGAATTTCAATGGGTGGGCTCTTTGACTTTGCCAGCAAGCAAACACCCAGAACCCCCTAGAATTGTGGCGGTGAGTTTTACACAGGCAAGTTCCATTCACATTTAATTCAGAAACTATAAAAGTATAGTTACAAGTTAAAGCAGGACAGTTTTATTGATTTATTGTTTTCAGTTTGAAGGCTACCAGGTGCACATTCACATAAGCATACTTTAACACACAGTGAATGCAGTCTTGCTGCTCCAAACCAATGAGCAATCATAATTCTGCAGCCTGATGTAAAACATGCACATCTACAAACACATTACACCCAGCAAACAGTGATTATGTCTTCCTGGCTCGAAGAATGAGGGCATTATAAAAGTATGTATTTTTATAAAGAACGACTCTAAGCGGTTTTGGGAGGGGTGGTTTTGGGTGGTGGAGGCAGCTGGCCGCCTGGAAGACGTGACTGGGCCTCTTGTTTGACCCAGCATGCCATAACTACCAGCACACCATGTTTAAGACAAACTACCACACCAAAGACAACACACAGCACCAAGGAGAAGGGAGAGAGAGAAACCATTGTTGGTTCCAGGTGTTAGGGTGCGATCACTTGATAAAAGTAATGGGTTGGATCAAAGTAACAGACAGGAAGTGTGGAGTTGCCCCTGCACACATAGAACACACACACACTTTCTTTGATTAAAAGATACATTTTCTAGAACACAGAGGTACTTCACAGCTTATAGCAGAATAATCCTTGTGAAGAAATGACATTAAAGTATATTTTAGTTTACCATGCCAATTTTTGTCAGTACATTCAGCAGTACACTTTATCCATAAAAGTAATTATGAATTTACAAGTAAAGATGTACTTTAAAGGGTAAAAAGCATTCTTAAGTTCAACTAATTTCATTTAATATAAATGTAAACCATAATACATTTTAATTTAAATGCAACTAAGTGTTCAAAAACATGACATGCAGTTCTTTTAAATTAGATTATTTCTGTAATAAGTATGCAAAAGTGTAATTATTTTTCACAGGAGAAATGATAGCATAATACAACACTAGACAATACAGGAAATAGCTTTTCCATTTGCTTTGACTGCTGTTACATCAATAATGTCAACAATAACTGACGAAGAGATGTGATGGGCCAAGGTCTGTGTGCTATCAGACATAGCGTTTACCTAATACAGCACCACCATCAATACTAACTGAATATACTGTAACAGTGATTCAATCTGCTGCCAGTTTCCAGCAAACTGTTTCTGTTGGCGCTAGACAGCGGTCTAGTCAAAAGCAATTTGTGAGAATATGGCGCAAAAGCAAGGATGTCAGTTTCCGTGAGAGATTTTGCTGATGTCAGACTAGTAAAGAATTTGTTTAGCTTTGAAGTTAAAGGTTCACTAAGTACTGTAACTTACATTTTAAGGAGACAATGTAAATGGTGCTTGCCCATACAAAACTCACCACCTTGATACTAGGGTGTGGTTACTAATGTCAACAAGCCACACAATGTATCTGTCATGTCTGTAGTTGAAAGTAGTTAGCAAACATAACTAATTACTTCTACCTAAATGTTTAAGTGGACATATTAAAGGGCACATTGCTTTTTTTAAAGGCACCAAAATACGTTAGTTCACACCACACGCCGTGAACCATTTGCTACTTTCTATTGCTAGTCACAGCAGGTGGTATTATTGAGAGGGAAATTCTAATTCGAGAAAGCATGTGATTCTCATAAGCGCAAGAGTGTCATCGCTATTTTTGTTCTGATTTCCTGAAAGAGAAAGGAAGAGTCTGTGTGAAAGTGTAAAAAGTTAGTGCTGTCTACTTTTAAGTGTATGATGGTCTCAGAGCTAACAAGGACTAAAAGGCACACAGTTTCATTTAAAAAAAATTATTATTTTGAAAAATTCATATACATATGATACAATGGAAATGAAAGGAAAAAATGAATATATGGCAGAATGTGTGTTGCATGCCTTTTCCAGACAGGAAAGCAGTTGTGTGCGTCACAGAACAATCCATAGCGGAAGGAAAGCACTGCAGGCCACTGTGAGCGAGCTCACAGGAAAACCATGTTGAAAAGGGGTAGATATGGGTAGGGGACAACTGTGCACTGGGCCATTTCTCATGGGAAAATGCAGGGATAAGACAGGTCTGGAGGGAACGGCACTAGGACACAGGAAGCCAGGCTTGACCTGTTTCCTCCCACTTCCTGAGACAGACACTCTTATAGTCTGTCAGTGGGCAGAAAGGCAGAGCGCTGCATTGGGTCAGCACTGGGATGGGTATGTTCGTCCAGCTGCTTCCGCTGTTCTTTTGCTTTGTAATGAACATTCATCACTCAGAACCAACCAAACTAAATGTCTATGAGGACAAGTCGGTCCAAACGCCACTATATTGTATTCTCCTACTTACTTGCATTCAGAAAGACCGAAATCTCCATATGTTAGTCAAGATTATATTCCAATAATACATTTTAGATCAGCATCAATTTTTGTACAGCTATTGCTATGATTTCAGTTGTGGAAAACACAAGATAATAATATCCTGACAGCACTGAACTTATTTTAGAATAATGCTGAATTTACGTGAGAGTTAAATATTCCTTGTGAAAAAGCATACGTAAGAAAAACTTATTATATAAATTAAATGCAATTATCTGAACTTCAGAGTGCTTTATTTTGACCCAAGTATGAACATCTTTATACATAATTTCATAAGTAATTCTATTGTCTTTTAAATATGGTTAAAGTGTATTGTCAAATGTGCTGACGAGCATTTATGGTAAACTAAAATAAACGTTAATGTCATTTCTATTGAAACGTTTATGTCATCTATTTAAACATTTGTAATTACACATTTGTAACTATGAAGTTGCGATTTAGCCTAGTATGTTTAAAATATATGAACTTTGAATGTTATATCAAATAACACTACAGTAAAATGATAATCAAGTACATGTGCTTTAGTATGTTAGTCAACATATCATATTAAGTGTACTTCTTTAAAGCATGACAAAAGATTATTAAAACATAATGATTTAAAAAGTACTTTAAATTACACTATAAGTGCACATTCATTTTACTTAAGTGCACTTCTTATTCACAAGGGATCTCTGACGTCTGACCACACATCATTCTGTTTTTCTAGGCTCAGATGATGTATACATAAAAACATGGCAATGTAGGTAGACGGTTTGTTCTGCAGTTTTTGGAGTATTCTAATGTTTTGCAGTTTTCACTGCAAGGCTGTATTCATTGGGACAGTATGCTTTACTCTGGAGGACTAACATTTGGCCACTGCTATGTTTTAGCACCTGACTCCCACCAGCTAACCACACAAACACACAGTTGCTGCCCACTAATGGGCAGGATGCTGCGGTTACAGCACAACCCGAGTAAACACAGCTATTCTACACCTTAAACACCTCGAAACACACCTAACACACAAAACCAACAAGCTCCAAATGCATTTTTCTTCAAAAAATTCCAAGTATTTTAATATTTGCTTACACTTCATTGCTAGTATTAACAATGGCAATTAACAATAACAATGATTTGTTTTCATTGGTTGTTGAGGTATATAAGCCTAAAGCCCTGTTTACAGCTGGTATTTACATCCCTCTCAGGTAATCCGATCACAATTGATCAAACAAAACATATTGCTGTTTACACTTGGTTGTAACATGCGTCTCAAATGTGCCTCGTGATCAAATTTCAAAGAGATCTCTGATTTCATGAGTACACCATTTACGTCAGGTTATTGATGCACATTTAGGTCATCGAAAAAAGTAAATCAATAAATAAGGCACACTTGACTAATTTCCAAGAACACTATTCAAGCTTAATGACTGATTCATTTGCTGTCTTGTGAGCACTACTACTTCTGGAAATGCAAAACTGTTTAAAGTGACAAGGCATGTTTGTTTATGAAACAAAGAAACTAAAATGCGCTTTTCTGAGTAAAACATGGAATTACACCAAAGACAAATTTCACCAAGGTACGGAACTGAAATGCCCATTCTCTTCACCGATAAAAGACCGGCCTTCCAGATATTTCTAAAAGAGTCATTTCCTTTGGCCATACACTGTTCTAGAGCCTTTTCCTGTCAGTGGGCCACTGACCAATCAGAAAGGGCCTTTTCCTTTTAAATGTCATAGAGAAATCAGTCCACCCATCCATGTCAGTTCCGGTTAGGTAGTTTGGGTCAAACATGCATGAGAACCAGGTTGGTGTACTATTCCTTACAACACTGACAGTTCTGCATCTCAAGAATTAGCATAAGAATTTTTCCCAACAAAGAACATCCATAGTAAGGGTTTCAGTATACTTCATTTACCATGTCCTGCTCCATCTAGCACACAGTTTAGCATGCAAGTCTTTCAAAATACCCTCCATTGACCGTGAGTGTAGATGAATGAATTTGGCATGTGTGCACTACCTAGTGGACCTTTGTTTTTGAACACTCGCATATGCGCTGTTCTCCTTGCAAGTTTCTGCAGACACAGAAATCAATCTGATGGTGAAAATTACATCACACAGACTGTTAGCGAGCCGAAGTGAAATACAGACAAAGAAAAGTACACTTTGGGCTAAAGAAAACCCATCTTCTGATCCAAAAGTCACCTCTGTTGGTCACATGGAAGTTTGTAGAGTCAGCTGCACCCTTGTCGGCTGGTGCTCATTAAATGCTTTGTTTCTAACGTTTGCTGAAGTTGTTTTTACATTCAGTCATCCTCTTCTGCAAAAGAACCTCCTCTGGGCTGAAAGAAACATGTAAACAAACCCAAAAGGAGGACCCTTCGCTCTTACATAACAGGGCTGCAGATTGTGGTTCCTGTCTACACCAAAAATCTGATCTCACCACCGGGAATTTAAGAGGCGTGCCTCTTACACAACACAGCACGAGCGCTGGACAGAATGGAAAATATTGTCAGAGAAAGACTCATAAACATAGAGGAGAACACGTTGAATCAGAACATGTTCTTTTGCAGACTTCAACTACCCTGTACACATCTGCATGCATTACTAGTTAGTTGTGTTTGTGTAAGCAACTGCACATGGGTGTTCTTCGCACGACATACTTTTGAGAAGCTGACATATCTTGCGATGCATGGAAGCCCAATATAAACTCTTATTGTAAGATATAGCCGCAATAATGAGAGAAAGTGGCAATTACAAGAAATAAAATTGTTATTCTGAAATACAGCCTCCTTGTGAAATAAAGTCATAATGACGAGAAATAAAGTTGCACCTACACAAAATAAAGTCACAACTGTGAGATATGATGACTTCCATAGCAATGTTGTCAGATATAGTCACAATGATGAGAAAAATGGCAATTACAAGAAATAAAGTTGTAATTCTGAGTCACTTGACAAGTCACAATTACAAGAAATAATGTTGCAATTATATGAAATAAAGTGAATGTTGTGAGATACAGTCACAATGATGAGAAAAAGTGGCAATTACAAGAAATAAAGTTGTAATTCTGAGTCACTTGACAAGTCATAATGACAAGAAATAATGTTGCAATTATATGAAATAAAGTGAATGTTGTGAGATACAGTCACAATGATGAGAAAAAGTGGCAATTACAAGAAATAAAGTTGTAATTCTGAGTCACTTGACAAGTCATAATGACAAGAAATAATGTTGCAATTATATGAAATAAAGTGAATGTTGTGAAATACAGTCGCAATGATGAGAAAAAGTGGTAATTACAAGAAATAAAGTTGCAATTCGAAGATATATTCACTTTGTGGAATAAAAAGTCATAATGACAAGAAATAGTCAGTAATAGTCAGAGAAAAGTCACAATTACACAAAATAAAGTAACAATTGTGACATATTTTGACTTCCATTGCAATGTGATGCACTATACTCATTTTAAAACTACTTTAATTCTAATTTAGTAAATTACTAAAAATACAGCTTTTATGAGCTCATATTGATTGAGAGTCTACATGTAATATTTGTACTCTTAACTAATCATTTGTTATGAAATCATTCGTAGGCAAAATTGTTTTAAATGGTAAAAAAAAAAAAAACATTATGCATCAACTACAGTTAAGAACTTGAAACTGAGGAATGTACTATTATATTCCAAGCTTCAGCACTTTCACATGGAAATAAAATAAAATAAAATGAGCAAAATAATTCCATGAACTTACACTCAATGAGAAATGTAAGCCATGTCTATGGACCAGACACTATGAGAGGGGCTGGGCTCTTTTGACTTGGGCCATTAAGTAAACACCCAGAATACCCTAACAACCAATTAGTAACACCCTGGCAACCACCCACAACACCCTAGCAACTTCTGTATGAGTAAACAGCACTCACATTTCTAGTTTTACTGTGAATTATGGGTCACAGAGGTTCACAGAAAGTCTTTATGGGAAAAGGGGCTCTGCTTAATGCACATTAAATCCTTAATCTCACAGGATTTCAGAGCTCCCAGTTTATCGTTCCACTACTCAAGACTATATGGCTTAGCTGGGTTGGCCTTAAAACTGCATTTCTCATAGATTTCAAACAATATTCTAATATATATATGTGATATGACAAACTGTAATGAAGTGATTAATAAAAACAGCACTAATGTTTTGTCAATGCAACTATTGCTGTGATTACCATGGTAGGCAAACGAGACTCTTATTTAGCACCGAATAAAAATATGCAGTCTGACTAACTTGTAACCAAATGTTTGTGGTTTGTTTGAAAATCCTGTTGCAAGCCCCCTTATTCACACCCTGCACTTCCAGCAAACATCATATTTCCGCAGGCTGGCCAAAGCCCTGATAAACAGTTGTCTGGATGAGGAAGAGAGTAAGAGTCGTCTGTCCTGGAAACTGAAGAGATGTGTAATTAAAAGCAACTGTGGCTGAAGGCTGATCATTATACTGAGGGGAAGGCCTGGGAAAAGCGGATGATGTCATGAGGAGCCCATCTTAAAACGGTTATATGTAGCATTTCTGTTTATCACCAGAGGGTTGGAGCACGCTGGGAATAAAACCATCACTTAGTCTGTGGTAAATCTCATTAGAGAAACCAGAGAAAACAAACTGTTAAAATAGTGACGGCCTGATCCTTTTCTCTGACTGGAAACAGTGCCGTTTCTCTGAGAAGTTGTGGTCATCTCTGATTTTACAGCAATTCTGAGATCATTTGATAATGTGCGGCACGAAGAAGACACACTGGCGCACAGCTTTCCCAAAGTCCATTATTAAAACACAAGCGGGATGCTGATAAGATCATATTTTACAGTTAAATAGCAGAGCGGCTGATTCGAGGTCCTTGAGTTTCCAGTGTGGTGTGACCACAGTAAGCCCCCGAACCGCTCAGTGCCCCCCTCACCCAAACGGACGCCTAGACTAACCGACCTACGGCTCCCAAAATTACAGCCATGGGCACACTGCACTCCTCATTATTATGTGCTACATGACTAAAACTCTCTATTTCTTGGAAGCTTGTGTGTCCGCGTGAGACAAGAATAACCAACATCATTTACTAAGAGCAATGCAAATTAGCATAGGGTTGCAAACAAAAAGAGCTGATGATGATCAGATTCAGATAACAACATAGGTGCAAAATGGGTTAAGACATGCTTTTTGGGGCATTAAATAATGGTGCAAATACCAGTAAATTGACTAGCACCAACCTTAGTAAATCATGTTACAAGATTCATTTAAATGCTCTCCTCCCAATAAATTTTGCATCTGACAGGAAAACAACTACAAATGCATATGCACTAAAGTCAGCCACAATAATCCATGCTTTTAACTCTCCTTCAAAAAGAAGAACACATGGACTTGCCAACTAGGAGGTTAAACAGAAGCAAAGGTATCGACGACTTAAACACAAACTATTCTTGCATTCTGTCACATTTGCACCTTTTCACTTAAGTGGTTAGACTGGGTTAGGTCCAGACTCCAGAATCAGCAAATTCATCTTAATCCGCGCATGCCAAAAAATTAAAAAGGGGGTTCGGGTTTGCCAAGGACAATGTCGGCCCTGTTTGATTTGGACTAATGTGAATTCCCTTTCACCATGTGTTGACTTTCCACATAAGATCCCTGTTGGATGTTCAATGGTTCTTTGGCTTCCAGAGCTGAGGGTGTTCAGATGAGCGATCGGGCACGTGCTTGAGCTGGATTCGGTTTCATACTGGTGTTGAATGAGAAGAACGGATAAGATGTCAGACTTTCTACTAAATACAGATTTACTTTGGCTTAATTTAGGATTTGCCTCATATTGATGAAGTTTGCATCATTGATTCTGTTACTTTCCTATTTAATCTGCTTTGAAAAGCACTACATAAATTTAATTCAGCATACTTTCTGTACTTCTTTCCTTCTCCAAATGTAAGACCTCTGCAAATGGCAATTAACCATTCTTATACTATTTACAATATTTCAGACTGTTTCTGCCTTAAAAAGTAAATTTTTAACTCATTCTAAGGACCTGCAGGAAACATATTCGTTCAAGAAATGCAAATCTAGTTTAGTATGTATTACATTTAATGTGCAAACATCAAATCAGTTTTCAAAGATCATAATGCACTCAACTCAATTACACATATTTTCAGTTTAAAAAGCCAATCTGGTCTAGTAACTAGCCTCTATAAATTTTGGCAGCGCTGGTCTGAGGGCATGTGGTGACACTAATTGAGTTGAGCTGGGCTAAAATAAGCTGTGAAGATGTTATCACGCCTTCTCCAGTGTTGTACCGTCTCCATGGCCTTTGTGCAATTATATGCTTCTGCTGCGCCCCAACAAGCGGCCCAGTGTTGAGTTTGAGCCAGGCTTAGCGAAAAACAACAGAACTCAAGGAGCACCAATACCTATCGCATTCCTCCATCACAAAGAAATGAGGTCTCGGCACACGAAAATGGGGGTTAATTAGAAAGAAAATCCAGCGAAAATTCCGTACGGCAGCAGTACAGACAGCTGGGAACAGAGGGTGCTTCTTCCAGCCCACAGCACAAAAGCATCAAGGTACTTTAGAGGTGTCACGAATCCGCTCCGTGGGCTTCAGGCCGATTGCCACTAGAGGTTATTCTCCCATTACATTGACTCTCACACCACACAGACTGTTACACATCACCCTGGACTGCATTTTTTCTCTGATAAAAGCTAAACAGCATGGCAATAATTACCTTTTCCAAAGCAAAACAAACACAAACAGCTGGCTAACCTAGTCAGCAAACATTTCACACAAAAAGCCAAAATGTTTGATGGACATTTGGCAATTCAGTCTGACCAGTAAGTTAATTATCCTGACTTATATATTTTCTTACATATAATATATGTTATAAATTCAAAGTCTAGTATTTACATTTCTCAAAATAACTCATTCTAGCAGCTGTTAAACTTCATGTACTTCATAGAGCAAGTGTGCATGCGTGCAATTAAACAAAACGGGTAAGAGGATTATTACTTACTAAAATATTCATAAAGTATTGTTGTTGGGCGTCAAATTTTATTTTATATTTAATCGTGTTTAACTGAGATCCTAAATGTAAAACTGTATTGTATTGGGATTATAACAAAGACTCCCCACAACATTTATAAAAAAAAATAAAAATAAAAAAAAAACCGTAAAGCGTTACTATGATCAGAAGCTTTTTTTTACCTCTCACCAACTCTAACCTGTTTTATTTTTACTTATCATTAATTATGTAGTGATTTCATCTGTCCCACTGCCTCTATTATAGCTAAACAGTTCTTGTTTGTTTTGTTTTGATAATGTGATCTATTGTATCATTTTAAATTTCATTTATATGCAAAGAGTACATTTTTAAAAAACTATACCTGCAGGTAATATAATATTAATAAAATAAAAGGTGACTTAAGTGTACTTAAAGAGGACACTCTTAAAAAAGAGCACTTTGTAATAACACCATATGTAATAAAATACTTCATAGTACATTTTAAATAATTATGTTTTAAGAATATTTTTCATGCTTTAAAGAAGTACACTTATGTTGATGTATTAACATACAAAACCACACGTAAAGTACTTTCATTATCATTTTAATTGTAGTGTGTTATTCTATATTTAATTTAAAGGTAATATATTTAAATGTACTAAATTGCAACTAAAGTTCAGCTAATTGCATTTAAATTTAAACTACAATACATCTAGATTTAATTTTTAATGAATATACAATTGTCCAAAAACATTTAGTTTTAGTGGTCCCGCTTTATATTAAGTGGCCTTAACTACTATGTACTTACATCAAAAAATAAGTACAATGTACTTATTGTGTTCATATTGTATGGCAAAACACTTTTGCTGCTATTGAGGTGGGATACGGGTAAGGTTAGGGACAGGTTTGGTGGTATGGGTAGGTTTAAGGGTGGGTTAAGGTGTAAGGGATGGATCAACAGTGTAATTATAAATGTAATTACAGATATAATTACATGCAGATATTTTTCAAATATAAGTACAATGTAAAAACATGTATGTACACAATAAGTGCATTGTACCAAATAATTAATTTAAATGTAAGTACATAGTTGTTAAGGCCACTTAATATAAAGTGGGACCGTAAATGTTTAGTAATGTTTAATGCACTTCATGATATTGATAAAATTGAATACATGTTTTATGTATCAGGCCAAAAGTAATCTAAAAGTAATCAAAAAGTAGTCATAATATTTTACTTAATATGTGTAATCCAATTGATTATGCTACTAACTACAATCTTTGTCATGTAATTTGTAATCTAATGGACTACAATTTGTAAGTTACAGATGTAATTACACGCAGGTATTTTTAAAATATAAGTACAATGTAAAAACATGTATGTACACAATAAGTGCATTGTACCAAATGATTAATTTAAATGTAAGTACATAGTTGTTAAGGCCACTTAATATAAAGTGGGTCCGTTTTAGTATATTCATTTAAAGTAGGCTACTCTTTTTAAAAGTATGCTAAAATGTACTTATTTTTCACAAGGGGAAAAAAAACTTCAAACCTTGCCCAAAGGCAGACTAATAATAAGGTGTGTGCTGTTAAATCAATAAGACAATGACAAACCCACCACCCTTGCGATCATTGTAATATGACCTTTGCAGCTGAGAGCTCACAATGCTTCATCAGTATTCTAGCGGAAAGGCGGCGTGAACTCTGCAGCTCAAAAGGTCACCAGTAGAGATGTACCGATTCACTCAACTCACGATTAGATTCGATTCACGATTTTGATTTCACGATTCGATTCGATTCACTTTTTTTTTTTTACAAAATGAGATTTAAGACAAATTATCAATTAAATGTGTCCTTTTATTATTGCTTGGAGAAAATGCCCCACGTTTCTGTGTGTGTATTTGATCGATTGGACATGCGCCCCAAGCTCAAAGTGTAATTTGTTTGTCCGTTTTGGAGCGCGCCGCGTGCACACATTTCAGCCTGAGGAACAGCGTCTCGTGTGCGGATTGTGCTTTCAACGTTTTATTATCAAACATGTCCCGCAATTTAGCAAAC
>NW_015632119.1:246202-265098 GCF_001515625.1 Sinocyclocheilus rhinocerous
AAAATACCATCTAAACTTTTCTAAAGACAGTAAGTTCCCCTCAGACATACATTCATATAAACTCCTGCCCCTAATTGAATCGCGATTTGTTTAGCATCTCAATCGATTTGAATCGTCACGTATTTGAATCGATTTTCAACCGGCTCGCGGTTAATCGTTACATCCCTAGTCACCAGAGAATGCCACATTATTACAAACAAACAAGAGCTATCTAATTTTACCTTGCTTGATACAAGTAGGATTATTCCTGACCCATCAAGTAGTCTGTGTTAATTGGGACAGGTGTGATAGCAGACTGGTCCTCAAGTGATGGTTCATGACCCAAAAACCAACTGAAGCTCAGTTCTGAGGAGGATTTTATACAGAGTTATATACAGCAGGGAAACGATATTAAACGCTATTAAAAATGATGGTAACACTTTATTTCGATAGTCCACTTTAGACATTCTATTAACAGTAAGTAACTTTGCAACTACATGTCAACTAGCAGTTAGTAGAGTATTAGTAGACTGTCTGCTTAATATCTTCTAACACTTTCTTTGTCAACTTATTCTACTAACCCTAAACCTACCCTAACAGTCTACTCTGAGAGTTAGTAGACATGTAGTTGCAAATTAATGAGAATTAGTTGACATGTAGTTGACATGTAGTTACAAAGTTACTTATAGTTAATAGAATGTCTAAAGTGGACTATCGAAATAAAGTGTAACCAAAATTATTTATATAAGCATGCATGTTTATGATAGCAAAATAAATTGACTTATGAACTTTTGAAAATGGAGGAGAAAAAGCTTACCATTTATTGAGTTTTTAGAACATTTTTGATGATTTTGGTAGTGTTGGGTTGCTACTTGATGTCCAAAGTAAAATCTAGGTCCGAAAGCAAAAACCATAACTAATGAATTAGCAGGCAGAGCATAAATAGCAATATCATTTTTCAAACAGTTATAATCATTTCCATTCGTGCCGCTTGCTTGGTTGTCACTCACTCAGTGGAAGACACTGTGACACTTTGGACGGAGATCAGATGCACAAAGACATTACAAGCCCAAATGACGCTTGGACAGAATTCAACCTCAGAAACGTTAGACCAAACTCAGCATTACGTTTCTTCACTGCAGCTCTATGTGCTTACAATTTACCAACAATTATCAGGTGCATTAGCGTCACTGAATAAACTTGGCACGCACTTGCCACACTGCCAGATGTCCAGGCGCAGTTACCTGGCTCTTACACTCAATTGAAATCAAACAACAGAGCTAATTTGTCACAATCAAGAAATGGAATCAAACTGCTAGTCAGCTGTAAATTTAGTGTGTAGTGACTGCAGTAGGCATGAGGCTTCTGTGCCAAAAGGGAAATGAGAATGCATCTCGATCAGTTACGAGAACCAATGATGTCATACTTGGATTAATGCATTGTAAAGAGCGAAGTGTGAATGCACGCATGTGGGAATGCGATTTGAAGTCAGAAGTTCCGAGTTCTCAGTACAAACTTTTGACTGGAATGCCTACTCAAGTCGAGTTCCGACTCAGAAACTTGCAGGAACTACAACAATTAATATATAAGCAACTAGTAATATATTGTTATTAGCACTTCTGTTTGTCTGTGTCTCACTAAACTCAGTGGTGCACACAGTACTGTCCAACCTGTGGATGTGATACCGCTTTTATATCTGTTTTTATTGACTGGTATTGCTAACATTGGACTTGTCCGTCTTGGTTTTCTGACCTGTGTACTGGAACGCGGTCAACTCGGATGTGATGTCATTCCCAACTCCGACATCATACTTCTGAGGTAAATGGAACTCAGCATACATTTGGGGGAAGTCGTGGCCTAATGGTTAGAGAGTCGGACTCGTAACCCAAAGGGTAACCCGGCAGGGATTGTAGGTGGGGGGAGTGAATGTACAGCGCTCTCTCCCACCTTCAGTACCATGACTGAGGTGCCCTTGAGCAAGGCACCGAACCCCCAACTGCTCCCCGGGCGCCGCAGCAAAAATCAAGTATGGGTCACCATACTTGGCCACATGTCACGTCACTTTCACTTCACTTTCATTTTACAACTTGAACTTCATTATGATATCAGGACAGTTGTATCATCCAAACATTTTTTGCTTTATGCTCTAAAAAAAACCTAAATTCATTTTCATCATTGAAGACAACTTGAACTTCATTATGATATCAGGACAGTTGTATCATCCAAACATTTTTTACTTTATGCTCTAAAAAAAACCTAAATTCATTTTCATCATTGAAGAGGTGTATTCTAATCACTGCATTTTTTTAGTTTTAGTTTTAAATCAATTGAAAAATCTAGACAAATAATGAGCATATGTCATTGACCTAACTATTTTAATCTATCTGTTCCTCGTACAAAGCTACCACATGAAGTAGGAACACTTGGAATAACACACACAAGTTGTATGAACTATATTTATGATATTTTTATAGAGCTTGTTAGTTTTTCTTGTTGAACAGAAAAAAGAAGGTATTTTGAAGAATGTTGGTAACCAAACAATTGCTGGTAGCCATTGATTTCCATTGTATTTTTTTTCACTGTTATGGAAGTCAGCGGCTACCAGCAACTGTTTGCTTACCAATATTCTTTAAAATATCTGTTCAACAGAAGAAAGAAAGAAACTCACACAGGTTTGGAACAACTTGAGGGTGAGTAAATGATGACAGAATTTTCATTTTTGGGTGAACTATCCCTTTAACCAAACATTTTTAGAAGATTATGCCAAATATAGTATTTCTGATGCATACTGTCATAGGCAAAACTAAAATATATCAGAGTGCACATTCCATTATGATGTGGCCGCTCTGATCAAAAAGACAGTTTGGTTGGATGCCGGAGGAGTGTGTGCTGGTGATTATGGGATAGTGTTTCCATGACAGAGCCACATGGTATAAACATTCTGCTGCTGCTGAAGACGCTTGTATACTGTTCTGAGATGAGGCTTCCTCTACCAAATCCATGGCTTTATTCGTGATAGAAGAGTCTGCAGCTGATGTTTTGAGCCCAATTCATCTCAGCACACTCTGGGAATCCAGCTGGTCTTTGGATGCTCTTTGAGATCTTGAGATCCATAACAAACACTATGAGGCAGCGACAACAAAGAAGAGCGCGCACACACACACACACAGCCTGGAGATGGGGGGTAGTTAAGACTCTTGAAGACACAATAAAGAGGCATGAAGACTCTTCGTGAGCAATATGCCTATTAAATCATTAATAGGTTTGTCCTATTAACTTAAGGCCCCTGCTATTAAAGAACATATGGGTGGAGATTATACTGCTCAGCATCGCTAATTAGCTATCATTACAACAAACCGAGGAAAATTTCATTAACATTATATTTTTATTTAATATTGAGGCAGCTGGGAGAGGACCAGAACATTTTAATCTGAGACATTTTAAACTGAGCTCTCAGTGCTCTTTCGGTATATCTACAGAATGTGGGACTACATTGTCATTTGTCAGCAATGGAAAGGTTCTTCATCCAATTTAGTAAATTACAAATTATGACTGACCAAATGTTTCCAAACAGGTTTCCCAAACACTCCCTTTGGCCATTGGCTAGGCAAACAGTTAGTCCCGCCCAAATCTCACACCATCGGTTGAGCTAATGTTGCTATAATGTGCTGATTCTGGCTGCTCAAAGAAACAGAGCATTAAAAAAAATAAAAAATACACACTTCTAAGGGATAGTTCACTCAAAAATGAAAACTGTCATCATTACCTCACCCTCATGTTGTTCATTCTTCAAAACATCTTCTTCTGTGTTCAACAGAAAAAACAAACCCATACAAATTTGGAACAACATAAGTGCGAGTATGATGACAGAATTTTCATTTTTGGGTGAACTATGCCTTTCAGTTTGAAAACCAGAAAGTGTCTAAATACTTTAGTCTTCATTTTGAAAAGTATATCTTCCAAAACAAGCATCCTTTTTGGAAATATGCTGTAGGGGTGTTTGTGCTATCTTTCTTTAAAATAATTACCACTTGGTATTTCCAATTAAATAAAAATGTTTAACTGTTGCGTAAGTGTCCAAATATTTTGGGGCCACTGTGTCAATGATGTGCCATATTCTTACAGTAACAGAGAAAAAGAAGAGACACATAAGAAAAATAAGAGCTCGGTATTGTTTTGTATCTATAGTAAATACAATGGCAGAGAAAGAGAGATTCGTGGGGAAATGATTATGCATATTCATGTTGTAAGAATGATGCTACTACACTATCCTCTTGAGCCTGACGCGCACTGTTTCATTATATTGTGACATGCTAACAGTTAGTTGTACACGTCTCCTTACCAATGCTGATGGTTTTTGGATAATATATACAAACTCAAATATAATCTACATTCGACAAAAAATAAATGTAAGAAACACAAACGTCTGTTACGCTCAACTTTGACAGTTTCAGCCTCAAATTTCACAGCCTTTACACTGAACTAGATATCAAACGCATCGCGGAAATATTAAGAAAAGTTATCCACTCACCGCGGCTGAAATGAAGACAACTATTGGGCAATTAATAATTGTCATTAGACAATATTATCTTCAGACAACAAAATCCTTCAATATGACATCATCTTCCAGGGCAAGTACATGTCGTTCTCTCTTCGCGCGCAGAACGCCAAATGAATATCAGGAGCCGAAGCGCGGCAAGCGCGCCCTGAAACCACACCTCCACCCTCTCCAAACTCTCTCTAAAACAGACTACTAGTTGTTATTCACATTCCTGATGAAGTTATTCACTTATTATCCAGCTTTAGAGCAGTTCACGTGAGTAATGTCACTTCACGCACTGTTTCCTTCTACTGTGTCCCAGCGATGTTCGATTGTTTTTTATTCGGATCTTTTCAATGAATCTAATTAACCGGTTCAAGGAATCACACTTTTTCATCGGACTTTACATTTCCGACTTTAATTGCAAAAAAAGTAGTGGAAATATGTTTATGGGTGACAAACATGCAAAAACCAAGAGATGTTTATTAGGCAAGAGATTGAACCGTTTACAAACTTGACTGAACTGAAAAAAAAAGTAATCTAAATTAACTGCATTTATTGAAGTCAAAAATGTATGTTTTTTAATATAGCTGAATCAACCTAAATATATTAATCTATACCTCAAAAACTACTTTATGTTAAATCAGGTATAAATATCTCTTTAAAGTAACAATTGCAGGTTACCACTTTTTGCAGTGTGTGACACATGAAATTACAATAAACCCTTAATAATAAAACATTTGTGAGGAAAAAATATAATAAAAAGATATGCCTACATCAAGCTTCATCAGAAATGTTGAGAATTAAAAAATTTAAAAAAAACTAAGTACCAGCATTTTGGACACAGCCTCTTCTAAAGTTTTTTTTTTATTTTTTTTATGAACTATTCATGGAAATCAGTCTGACTTCCCATGACATCAGTCACAAAGCCAATATAACAGACATGAGCGTGACCAAACCAAGAGCATGTTTAACATTAAAGCAGCATTTCACTCAAAAATGAAATTCCTCTGATCATTTACAGAAAGCCATTGTATGGCTTATAAAGGCCTAAAGTAAAACTTTTTAATAGTGCTTTTTTTTTGTCATTTTGAAGCTTAAAAGCACCTAAACCGATTCACTCTTATTTTATTATAAAAAGCAGCATTAGTATTCTTCAAAATTTCTCCCTTTTTATTCAGTGGAAGCAGTTGTGTTCAATTGAATTTTGTGATCTATTACTTCACTGTCTTGTGTTCTTAAAGGCGGAGTGTCTAGAGATGGGACATTCCGCACATCTGCGTAAACACTTATTAAGATATCGAATGTGTTAACAAGAAAGGCCTGATTTCAATTTCTACAAGACACTTTGAGCTCTCTCAAACAAATTCCAGACTGTTTTGTCCACAAAAACACATAAACCTCTAGTGTTCCTATTATGCCATTTTTAATGCTCATAATATTGTTTTGGGAGTCTCCTACAACAGCTTTACATGCATGCAAGGTCAAAAAACGCTTTAGTTTTTTCATAATATACATTTAATTTCACCGCATTTCTCAATGATTCGTAAATGATTCATACGAAGCAGTTCTAAGATTCAGTCTCTCTAGACCCCTCCTTTCCGTGAGCCTACTCTGCTCTGATTGGTCAGACGGCCCAGTCTGTTGTGCAGTCATCAGTAAAATTAGGGGAACACAAAAAAAACAAAAAAAGATTGGGGCTGTACTGCTGTGGTATCGTTGAAAAAACGAATGTCAACCACTGATTCTTTGCAGCCTCATCATTCGGAAGTGAAAATACATTTACTTTCACAGCGTAGGACACAGCATCTTCTCGACATGATGTTAACCACACGAACAAGCTACAGTGTTTGAGAGCGGAGTCAAGTTGTTCACGGCCGGCCAACATAGAACATAGTCGGGCATTATGAAAATGTGTTACCCAGTGACGTGTAGCCATCACGGAAGTGGGATTTGAATTCCCGTCGACTCACAGACAGCTACAATACACACTGCATGAAAGGCAATATTCAAAATGGCGTAATAGCGGAACTTTAAGAATGTTAATGAAACTGAATTGCTGTCAGGTTTAATGGTCAACAACAAAGTCAAGTGAGTTTTAAACACAGCCAAGCAAATACTCACTGACTACCATGCTTATTTATCAGTAAAAATGGAGTCAGATAAATGGCATTTATAAAAAAAATAGACTTCTTTTAACCAGTCACTTTCACTTTCAAATTCCATTTTTATTCTTTCAACCAGTCTTTGAAATGCATGCATGCAGGATTGTAGGATATTAGGCAGATATTTGCCAACATTTCATATCTTAAAACATTTCCCCTCCTCATTTAGTTTCCACAGGCAGTTTAATTCTCTCCCAACCCTTTGACCTCTCGTCTCAGAGATTCAAACCTAGCCAGCCAGACTATTAGGATGCATGTTGTCTATGCTTGACTGGGTAAGTCTTTTGCCTGACATAGTTCATTGTTACTCCCGCCTCTGCATTTCTTTTTTCATTGAGGTCACGTCTGTTTAGAGGGTCGTCCTCATTCACACAGACACGCGTGTGTTTTGTCGTAGCCTGCAGCTCTAGCGGTGGGCGCTGATCACACAAACATCATTACACACACCATTATTATCCCGGCCTCCCCTCCGGTTTGCCCGCATTGCAGTCTGAGTGCAACATTTCACATCTCGAGGCTCCTTGTTAATGACAACAGCGATCACTCTCACCACCGAATCATAGCCGAGGGGCCAGAGAGTTAGAGATCTCAAGAGCAGAGAGACATATAATCATATCATGCGATGGAAACAACATCAGAGACCCCATGGGATTCGAACCAATCAGCATTACTATTCATTTCACTCCACCGAGGCAGAAAGAAACTCATCATGAGCCTTATTGACACGGAGGATAAAGGAAGATTGAAGTTTGCACAGTGGGATTTGAAGACAGATTAAAGGAAAAGTTTAATAAAGGCCCCAGAAGGGTGGGAATGAAGAGCCAGTTCCTTATTCAGAGCTAGTTCTGTGTTTTTTTATTTTAATTGTTTTTTTCTAAACATGATGTTTGGTTCCATTAACAGTTCTTCAATGTAAGCTTGTTTCCACAATTGCTACTAAATTTACACTATAGTCAACTGAATTTCAGTGAGTTGATGGTCTGAATGGTTTCAGGCCCCACCATAGCACAGAAACTGCACTTGTTAAAATTACAAATGACTTGCTTCTTGCGTCAGACCAAGGCTGCATCTCATTGCAAGTTTTACTTGATCTTAGTGCTGCGTTCGACAATATAGATCATGACATACTCATAGATCGATTACAAAACTATACAGGTATTCAAGGGCAGGCTTAAGATGGTTTAGATCCTACCTGTCCGATCATTATCACTTTGTCTATTTAAAAGGGGAATCATCTCAATTAATGCAAGTAAAGTATGGAGTGCCACAAGATCTGTCTGTTGATACTCAACTATATATTTCAACAAGACCACATGAAACATCTAAATTATTTAAGCTAACAGAGTGTTTTAAAAATATAAAAGATTGGATGACCAATTATTTTCTGCTGTTAATTCGGATATTACTTATTGGACCAAAAAAACAGTACACAGAATCTCTTAATTACAATTTGTATCTAGATGGATGTAATGTCACTTCCTCTACAGTCAAAAATCTGGGTGTTATATTAGAAAGCAACTTGTCTTTTGAAAATCATATTTCCCATGTTACAAAAACAGCATTCTTCCATCTTAGAAACATTGCCAAACTACGAAATATGTTACCTGTTTCTGATGCAGAAAAGCTAGTTCATGCATTCATGACCTCAGCGCTATACAAATAAACTTGAATTGAATTGAAATGAATTGTAGACATCACCTTAAATGACATCTACATCAAAAACCTGAGACTTTCACATGCACACAATAATTCTTTTCAGCAGCAGTAGAAATTCCTTGTAAAAAAAAAAAAGCTTGACCCACTAACACTTGTACTCTCTATTCTATTTCTATTCTACCTACTTTTCTTTTTATTTATTAAAAAAACGCTGACCCTCTAACACTACCGTTCTCTATTCTATTTCTATTCTATCTACTTGTTTTCTTTATATTTATTATAAAACAAAACAAAACAAAAAATGACCCTATAACACTAGCGTTCTCTATTCTTTTTCTATTCTATGTACTTGTTTTCTTTTTATTTATAAAAAAAAATAAAAATAAAACTTGCTATGTGTACTGCATTAGACTAACTGAAACTTGTCACAGCACTTACATATGTTTGCTCTGTTGTTGGTTTGATTGCTTCTATTCTCCTCATTTGTAAGTCGCTTTGGATAAAAGCATCTGCTAAATGATTAAATGTAACGTGATTGTGTATCTTTCTTGTACACACATAGTTTCTTATGTAGGCACTCAGGGCCAGATTTACTAACAGCACCAATGCAAACCCTCTTTTGGCATTGCAAAACAACTGACAGAATTTACTAAAGACATGCAGTGAAAAAATAGCAATGAAAAGGCATATTTTTTCAGCTGTCCTTATTGCATAAGCATTTGTAAGAGATTCCCTTACAGACGCAAAATTTATGGAAGGAGAGTATTTACATAAAGATTTGTGGTAGTCAGTTTACTGGTATTTGCGGTCATGTCTTAACCCATTTTGCGGCTGTGATAGTAGCTAATTTGCGCTGCTTTTGGTAGACTGTATTGGTCATTATGGAAATTATTTGCACATTTGTCTGTAATGTAGATCACCAGCAGAACTTTCCACTCCCAATGGTGCTTTTATGGGATTGCGGTCTCACGCACATTTTCCCTTAGTAAATCTGAGCATTGAAATATTGATTGTGATAAGAAAGACAAAACAAAACAAAGACAATAAATTTATATCAAATCTTCCTATTGTGTTGTCTTCACTGTCTGCACTGAGAAAAAAATTAATAAAAAAAAAAAGCACAATCAGGTTCCCAAATGAATGACTCTTTGGAATTGGTTCTTTTTAATGAATCGGTCAAAAAGACTCAAATTTGTCTCAAATTTATACTTATAAGAATAGGTTGGAATAAAACGGGAAAAAACAAAGTGGAAAAAGTCAAAGTAGCCTTTAGCAGCTATTTGTACCTGATTTATCCCATAAAGGTAGTTTTGTTGTTACATATTAATGAATTTCAGTTGATTCGGCGATGTTAAAGAATATTTGTGACTTGAATAAAACCAGTTAAATTAAATGTTACCATTTTTTTTTCAGTGTTCCCTATGTAGAGGAAGTGGAAGGGCTAAGTGTGCTAAAGCTACACTCTTAAAAATAAAGGTGCTTCACGATGCCATAGAAGAACCTTTTTGTCTAAATGGTTCCATAAAGAACCTTTAACATCTGAAGAACCTTTACGTTTCACAAAAGGTTCTTTGTGGCGAAAGAAGGTTCCTCAGATTATAAAAAGGTAAGAAAAAGATGGTTCTTTAAAGAACCTTTGACTGAATGGTTCTTCTATGGCATCGCTGTGAAGAACCTTTTAAGCACCTTTATTTTTAAGAGTGCAGTGGCAAGACATCACTTGTGTTTGAAATAATTTCCTTCAACTGACAAACTGTTTGACTGCTTCCATGTTGTAAAAAATTGATTTGATCCATTTGAGATGACACTACCTTTCTAAAGTCTTTGAGATGACACTACAATAGGGACAAACCCAGCAATTGGGTTGTTTTGACCCAGCGGTTGGGTTACTACCCAGAAGGTTGGGTTAAACATTTAACCCAACCGCTGGGTCAAAACAGCCCAATTGCTGGGTTTGTCCCTATTTTACCCAGCACTGGGTTGTATTTAACCCAGCATTTTTTAGAGTGTACCTTCTAGATTAGGTCCATAGTGTTTAGTATAGTGTAGCTACAGTAGATTTACATTCATAGTGTATAGTAGAGGTGCACAGTGAGTAGCATATCATTTAGAACACAACAACCGACTCATAACTGATGGGTTATTCATATGATCTAGTTAAAGTTACATTCAGAACAGAGTATGGTCTCATTAATGGTAAGTGAATCCAGAATAGGAACCAGAATTGTTCAATTCTGTGCCTAGTCAGAGTGAATTTTACATTGGGAACAACTGAAAAGTGTATTATGGAACACACACAGCTAGAGACAAATGTTCATGGGAAGAGGGAATGTTATAGGAAGTATGCTATATGGTGTCTCACCCTTAACCATGGAACTCTTCCCATATAATTACAGAGCTTCAACAACAGTTCCCTGGAAACCGAACAAACCCGTCACAGGCTTTTATATTTTAGTTAGAATGAGCAACGGATTCTCTTATATTCTATTATGAGTCAAACCAGAAGAATGAGTGGTGAGTTTGCTGCGCTGTGGGTTACAGTGAGTCACAGCTCAAAACCACATTCCCTCTAAGGAATGCACAGGAACCTCAGCATCTCTCCAAAACCAGGTTTGCTACCTTCAGCAGTCCAATGCAGGAGCCAACGTCACATCCACAGAAACAGAATGGAGGAAGAACATATGCAGTAGTACATGGAGCTCTGGTTTAGTTTGTGGAGCTCGGTTTGAACTGGGCATGTACTTGAACGTGAAACTGGGAAATGTCAGAGAAGACAGCCTCATGATCAGAATTAGATTTACTTTCATGAATACTTTCTAATGTTGCTATACAGTTGTGTAGTGTGAAAAGAACAGCCATCCAATAACTTTGAAAGTCGTATGCTGTATGGATGGCATAAGTCATTTTAACAAAGTGTCTATTTACATTAAGTGCAAATAGCCTGCCTTGTTAGCTTAGGCTGTTTACACTAATTCCGCTATTGTCTGGTTGAGCCGGACATAATTACAAAAGAAATGCATCTAGTAACAGGAGCAGTGGAGAAAGAAAAGCAGATCTAATTTTGAATTGCGACCGACATGAGTTTGAATCTGCCTTTTTCCAATCCCATTCTTTTCTATTTATCATATATTACAGAAGCATTTATTTGAAAAATAAAGAAAATACCCAAAATGTGGAAAGAAAGTGCCTAATAGGCCTTTATTAGGCCTATAGTGTCCTTGTGATAATCAGGCTGTATAATGTAGGCTACGCCACTGAGGTGCAAACAGCCTTTGCCTTATTTTAAGTGTTAAATCAAACAGAAATGGTACTTTGAAGTTACTACATGATGTAACCTGTACAGGTGTAACGAGTCAATCCACTGAAGGCAAGCGTAGTGAAGAACCCAAGTGCAGTTTATTTACAGTGTGATCCAAACATCCAAACAATAATCCGAGACTTGACATGACATGAACAGACTTGACATGCACAGACTAGACTCACCAACAGCGGAATAAATACATTCAATACACGACCAAGACTATGGCAACATGATGGCTACTTATATCAGACAAAGAGGGTCACATGACAAGAACAAACCAATGGGAAACAAGACACATGACTAAGACAACCAATCAGAACATGACACAAAGAACAGAGGAACCAATGGCATGAAGACAAGAGGGCAAGGGAAGCATGACACTAACAGCATGAAATAATTCCAAAATAAAAGACATGAAAACATGAACATGAAGCAAAACCCAAACACAAAACCCCACATTACAACAGGTCTGTATAAAGAATATTGTTGCTCAGGCAACCAAAATGTCCACCTAATAGAGAAAGCAAGAACAAAAATGAAAGGGAACGTTGATGTCTGTCTCTATCCACATTCGTCCAAAATAAGGTTACAATACAAATTATGCAGTTATATTTTATTTGTAGGCGTCCTTGTTACAGTATAATAATATATTTAAGTACTGAGTAATATTAGTTAACCATATGTAATGCAATAAATAAATAAAATGCAAAAAAGATATATTCACTAAATATTTATACGAAAAAGAAAACTTTTTAACTCAAGATTTTTATGATGTAAACACAGTTATGTCCTAAGGTGTTTTAAACAGATGGGACAAAATATCTGATATGTTAAAATCGATCTGTGCATTAGTGAGAATGCTGCCTAGTTCTATTAGATGAGGGGGAAGAAAAAAAAGAGAAAAAAGCTGAAGGCACTTTTCATTTATTATTGCTTGTAATGTGTTTCTTTGTGCTTCTGTATTACTGACTGTTTGCTTGTATGTTACGATGCTATAGTTAGTTGAAACTTAAAAATTGACTTGTAATCATTTTTAAAAGGTACTTTCGGTTATTCTGATCCTGGCAGATCTATACCCTGCCTCTTTCTCTAAGTTCTCAGGTTATGAATTGGTCTAAATCAGAAGCTCTTGCTCTAACTGCATTTTGCCCAGCAGCAGATTTTCACACTGGCACATTTCAATGGCCTAAGTAAGGTATTAGATATTCAGGCATGTTATTTCCCCCTGGATTTGAAGGATTTAGCTAGAGTTAACTTTGACCCCTTTATAAAAAAAATGTCCTGTGATATGGATAGGTGGGCTCCACTCCACATATCAATGGCTGGAAAAGTCAATGTTATTAAAATGAGTTGTACACCCAAACTGAATTATCTACTACAGTCTCTCTGTAAGGCTCCAGCTTGTAATGACTCTCCCAACCATTAGCTGGCACTGACACTTATGCCGTGTAATGACTCTCCCAGCCACTAGGTGGACCTAGCTTCTGTAGAATTCATTGTATTACTACTCATTAGGACTTGATTCCTCCCACCTGTGGGTCATTACCTTGTTTGTGTTTGCCTATTTAAGCATGCCTCTTTCTTTCAGTTGTGTTCAGTCTTGAGCCTACTATGCATGTGTTATCCTCACCAAGAAAGCTAAGTCTGTTGTGTTTTTGGATTTGCCTTTTGCTCACCTTTTGTTTCTTGTATTTTTTCTGTGGAAGCACGGCTTCCTTTTTGTTGTACTTTTGACCTTGGACTCCTCAGTAAAGCATTTTGTGTTCAGTCATCTAAGCCTGCTTATTCTTCTGCCCTTGGGTCCATCTATTATGTGTCATCCACCATAGCGCAGTGGTAAAAGAGGCAGTTCAGTTGACTAGAAGACCCGAGTTCAATTCCAGCCTCAGACACCCATCACACTCCCAATATAAATACCATTTTCCTATTTTAAACAGTTTGAAAGAATGTGTAAGAATTTTATTTGGAACGGTAAGCGACCTAATGTATTGTATTATTACTATGCTTTTAGTCTGAGACACCTGGCTCATTGGTCACTTCCCCCAGAGCGAGCTCCCCCTTGGTATAAGATTGAGCAGTCTGCCTTCAATCTTGTTATTTTCCACTAAACTGGTTGGAGAGGTGAAAAATCATCCAATTATTTCACAAATGCAATATGGTGAAAGATCTCTCGGCTGTGTAGCTTTGACCCCTACTTAAATGTTAGTTCAAGTATAGGTGCATCTCAATAAATTAGAATGTCGTGGAAAAGTTCATTTATTTCAGTAATTCAACTCAAATTGTGAAACTCGTGTATTAAATAAATTCAGTGCACACAGACTGAAGTAGTTTAAGTCTTTGGTTCTTTTAATTGTGATGATTTTGGCTCACATTTAACAAAAACCCACCAATACACTATCTCAACAAATTAGAATATGGTGACATGCCCTGATTCTGTGCAGAGTTACTGTATTATATTCTGTAATTTGCCTGAGAATCAATAAAACTGTTAATTACTAAAAGTTATTTCAATTAAATAATACAATTAATAATTACAAAAATATTTGGAAAATAATTATTTATATAAATCAATTATTTTTTTTATAAATTTTTATAAATTATTTTTTATAAAGAAGTTCAATAGCTGAAAAAAAAGATGTTCAGTAGCTTTTTTTTTTAATTGATCTTTGCTATTGAAATTGGTATCCAGAATGGTTTTATGAGGTACTAAAAAATGGAACTTTAATACTTAATTTCATATAAATATTCCACGTTTATGTTTTATTACATATTAAGAAGGTCCTGTTCTGCGGTGATTATTGCAGGAGAATACACTCACGTTCACCATTATGAACCTGTGGACAGCACACTATCATTAAGTTTCATTGAGCTGGCCACATATGACCGCTCTGAAGAAATATGGCCTCACAGGACACATAAAATGCTGTAGTACTCCATTCTCCGTCCAACACAGACACTTTCTTCTGTTTACAGTGAGTGTCTTGCCTCCTGCCTGACCTCTGCTGTGTGTTAAACCGCTGTCTGTCGCGTAAATAGACAGGAACATTGTTATTTTGAGCCCAGGAGACATGAGTTTACCCTCTCTTCACCTCACGAGAAACAATAACCCGTTTTCAGGCTGCCTCTTTACACTGGCCTGTTTGCACCCCAGTTCACATTAGTGCACCCCAAATCATAGTGAATTTAAAAAGTATGCTAGAGCTGCTGTTTTTACTTTTTCTGGTGGATTTTTGAAGTGTAGCCTACATCTGTTCATACTATAGAGTGCAAAAGTTACAAAATCCCATTCATTTTCTCCATAGGGAAAATGATTTTGAACAGCAAACCATTAAAAATATACAGAGGTTGTTAATCGATGGTATATGCTTTTGGTAAAGCCATCAGCCCACATTATTTCCACTGGTGAAAAACTACATGATTCTACAGAGAAATTTCCACCAATCAGAGAATTGCCTGAGAATCACCTGCATACCAAGCGGCAACCTCCCGCTCTCTCTCGTGAAGCCAACAAGGAAGTGACTTAAACTGTAACCCATCAACTGGCCGCTAGAGGCTGGCTGCAAAAGGGAGTCAATCCCATAGACTCCCCATGTTAAAATGCCCAACTTTACAGCAGAAAAAAACATGTTTACAGCCTGGTTCAAAAATGATTTTGGTTTAAATAGCTAATTTTGCCCTTCATGACAACTGTGAGGGGGATGAATTTTTTTATAGCTCATCCGTTTAAATTATATTAAGCCTTAAAATTCTGCATAATTAAGGGCGTGGCCACTTGAGAGACAGGTGGATTGCCGCTGCTGTCACCACCGTCGAGCTAGGTGGGCGTGGTTTCAGCAAAAATGCACTTTTGTGCGCTCAAAATATGATCTTTTCGCGTGCAGAATAGTGGCTGAGATCTATGCCTATATAATTCCCCCCCAAAACACACATGAAGCACAAATGAAGTTATTTTTAATATTGTTAAATGATGAACTGTTTTAATTTAGGCTTTTATTCACATATAAACATTGATCATGGCACATACATAGATTTCATCAAATATTCATGGCTTTTATATTTAGCCCTCCAGAAGTAAACCACTTCTTTGTTCTTAGAGATATTTTCTATATTGAAAATCTTTATCATTGAATATGATGCCAACTTCATTATATTGTACGCAAATTGATTCATTTAAAAACAAAAATTGGGTAAGTCCCCATTGCGCCTTCAATTATTTTCTTACCAGATTTTTGAAGTGTTTATTAAAGATGTTATTGCTTCTGTTTCTGCATGTATATCCATGTTTATTCTACTTTATTTTTATGTTGTCATTGAGCGAGGCATACTTTAGATGTTTCCCTGTTCCTTACTGTTTTGCATTTTAAAAAAAAGAAAGAAAAGAAAAAGCAATGAGATGAGAGGGTTTTTGTGCATCAAGCATGTTTGAGCTTCTGTTTACCATACTGATAAGTAAATGATGAAAGCATTTTTGTTTTTTAACTATCCCTTTAACTTATTTTACATGGTCTTTTTTCTTGTCTTGTATGGAAAGCTGAAGTTTCTAAAACAAAAATGAGTTAAATTGGGTTTAGAAACTGACAACCAATACATTTTCACATAAACCATGCTCTTTCTCAGAACTAACATCGACCTCTATGCAACTGGTGTCAAAGTGATTTTCGAATGAAGTCAAGTTCACACAGGTGTCATATGAGCAATATCACTCGAGTACGAGAGCGATACCGGCTCTATACCGTCGAGCTAGGTGGGCGTGGTTTCAGCAACCAGCTCCCGCCTTTTTGCCCATTTTCGATTATCCTGGAGTGACGCGCGGTGACGCACTGCCAAGATGGCGACTGCCGGCTCCGCCCACTTTGAGCTTCAAAAACCTCTTCAGGAACCTATACGGGTGACGTCACGGACACTACGTCCATGTTTTTATACAGTCTATGGGTTTCGCTGACAGTTTGAGAATGGCGTTACGAGCTTTAGTGACAAGCTCTTTAAATGCTTTTTGCCGGTTCCGCCCACTTTGAGCTTCAAAAACCGCTTCAGGAACCTATACGGGTGACGTCACGGACACTACGTCCATGTTTTTATACAGTCTATGCTGCATAGGCATGAAGCACTACAAATGACCTGATTAGTCAGTGTCCCTAAACTCTCAAAACTACTTAAATAATTGTATGCATAATATGCATATTTTGCAATAAATGTAAAACATAGTGTTTCTTTTCATAATCAACATCCTTGAATCAATACTGCAGTTTTGTGTTTTTCATGTCATTCACAATGCATCATGGGATTGCAGCTCTTTCCCTCATTAAAGCTGTAAAGTACAAAGTCTTGTAAGTCTCGTTTTTTTGTTCTATTTCCAAACACATCAAATAAAAAGTTGTGGAAATGTTCTGATTCACCTCAAAGCTGGTTGATTTGGTTCATGGCTTTTAGCTTTTTATCAAAGACTTCTTGAAAAATCCCTTTGGGAAAAATACTTGTGGAACCAAGGCTGCTGAAAAAGTGGCCAGGCTCTGTTGTACTCGATTCAGGCTATGATTACCCACAAGCCCTTGTGCAACACAAGAGGAGGAGTTTGTGACAGACTTTTCCACTTAAATAAAAATGGTGATGAATGTGGGGTCAAAAGATGCTTTTCTATATAGCAGTTTGTAAATGTACAAACCTTCACGTTAAGAAAATAAAGAATTTCTTTGCTAAAAGCTAACATTTCTATATGATCGCAACATTTGACTGGCTAGATAAAAAAAGGGGTGTGTGCGATGAAGACATAAATTAGCGTGTCACAATACTGGCGTACCACCTTACTATGCTTCCAAAAGAAAATACATTTCCACCAGTAAGAAAATCGCGACAAGCAAATCGTGGCTTTTTAGTGACTTTTAGTCTAGTGGGGCTGCATCCAAAATCACATACTTTCTGTTTTTTTTTTTGAATAAGCAATTACTTTAAAACCGAACACAAAGTGCATTCTATGTAATATGAATGTATGTAGGTCATACTTTTCCCACCGCCAGTCAAGTACATAGTTTCAATGCAAAGTATTTAGAAATATTATACAAATTATACATTTTACTCTATGGTGTCCCCTACAGGCTTTCAGCTGAAAGTGTGCAGATTCTTCTATTGGCATGTAAATCAGTGTCGTGGAGGATTACAGGACAGCAACCTGATTAACTCTCTTTGTGCTGGGGTACAAAAGCTGGCAGCAGATTGCCGAGTGTGACTGGTGCGCTGGACTCTTCTTAAAAAGTTTCTGTCTGTGTATACATTCATACACTCGTCCCTCACAGACGGCATGATAGAGGACTGTGTCTGGTGTCAAGGTGTGAAAGACATTTTTGCATTTCTTTTCATTTAAACCAAAGACGTTAAAGGGTTAAACACTACGTCCATGTTTTTATACAGTCTATGCTGCATAGGCATGAAGCACTACAAATGACCTGATTAGTCAGTGTCCCTAAACTCTCAAAACTACTTAAATAATTGTATGCATAATATGCATATTTTGCAATAAATGTAAAACATAGTGTTTCTTTTCATAATCAACATCCTTGAATCAATACTGCAGTTTTGTGTTTTTCATGTCATTCACAATGCATCATGGGATTGCAGCTCTTTCCCTCGTTAAAGCTGTAAAGTCTCGTTTTTTTGTTCTATTTCCAAACACATCAAATAAAAAGTTGTGGAAATGTTCTGATTCACCTCAAAGCTGGTTGATTTGGTTCATGGCTTTTAGCTTTTTATCAAAGACTTCTTGAAAAATCCCTTTGGGAAAAATACTTGTGGAACCAAGGCTGCTGAAAAAGTGGCCAGGCTCTGTTGTACTCGATTCAGGCTATGATTACCCACAAGCCCTTGTGCAACACAAGAGGAGGAGTTTGTGACAGACTTTTCCACTTAAATAAAAATGGTGATGAATGTGGGGTCAAAAGATGCTTTTCTATATAGCAGTTTGTAAATGTACAAACCTTCACGTTAAGAAAATAAAGAATTTCTTTGCTAAAAGCTAACATTTCTATATGATCGCAACATTTGACTGGCTAGATAAAAAAAGGGGTGTGTGCGATGAAGACATAAATTAGCGTGTCACAATACTGGCGTACCACCTTACTATGCTTCCAAAAGAAAATACATTTCCACCAGTAAGAAAATCGCGACAAGCAAATCGTGGCTTTTTAGTGACTTTTAGTCTAGTGGGGCTGCATCCAAAATCACATACTTTCTGTTTTTTTTTTTCAATAAGCAATTACTTTAA
>NW_015632119.1:265408-300488 GCF_001515625.1 Sinocyclocheilus rhinocerous
AACACATTTCATTACACCAAATACACAAAATAATGTTCTTTTTAGCAACATCATATGAAACAACGGAGTGCCTAATAAAACCCTCTTTTGTGCGGAACTACTTCCTTCCGCCACGGATTCAAAGCTCAAGTTAAACATTTAACACAGTTAAACATAGGTCACTTTTAGAATTCGTATCAAGGGCATGTGCTGCTTCAGTTAGGTTATTAGTGAGAAATAATGAGGTTATAAGAGAGAAACAATGCGGCAAGACGTGCATCCAAATGAGAGAGAGAGAGACCGCGAAGCTAGACGTTTCTTCTTATATTAACTAACGTACTCTACGATTAGCTCAGTGAATAATTTAAAAAAAACATAGACCCGGCTAGAACAAGCGAAGTGATACAAAATTGTGAAAGGGCGTTCCTGTAGCGATACCAGTACAATATCTCACGGTTCTCAACCAATCAGAGTTGAGAACCAGAACGAACTGTTGTATAAAGCAAAGTAACCACCAGCATAAGCGGTTTATAAGTGGTTAAATGGGGTCTAAACATGCTGAGCACTCCAATTTCTCAAATACACACAAATAGGCAACACAACCTTGAAAGAAAATATTAAACAGCCATTTTTTATTTCCTTTGGCACACCTTCAGCATGAATTACTTCAAAAATATCAAGTAAACATTTATACAGTTAAATCAGACATTTATACAAAAATGTACAATACTCAAGACATTCATTTCCAGTTGTAAAATGCTAAAATATGTACATCTAAAAGGGACCGTCGTGTTAAAAACAGGTAAAGCAAGTCTCCACTCCTAAAACGACCAAATACAAGCAAGTTTAAGAATAGAATTTGTGTGTATAGTACGTGTGAAATGGAGTGATTTGGTAACAAACACAAGGGCTGAACAATATGTACATGCAGGAGTGTGTTCATGTATAGATCTTGTATAGGCTGCATTAAAAAGTCAAACTAGACAACACACCTTATCCCAATGTTGTTATAAATCCATGAGTGATTCATAAAAGCAAATTCCCTCCAAAACACTCCATTTCATTCAACAGTTTAACTAGTTACAGAACGGCTACAAACACAAGTTTGCAACATGTTTAGAACCTTTCTTCATCAAAACACTGAATGATGTGAACAAAACTGACAAGAAATACATCCGTTAGTATTTATACATGTGTTACAATTATTCTGAACTACAGGTCTCGGAAATGAGTTATGACTGAACTTGGGTTTCTTGTCCTGTGACACACAAGTTAGGCTCTTCTGTGCTCAAATTCAGAGAAAACTGATATCAAATGAGTCAACATTGAGGTCATTTCTCTCAGCTCCATGATGTGCTTTTGCAGGCTAGTATCTGTTTGAAGTGTTTCAGAGAAGCTTCATTTGTGTCCAGGAAGCCAGCCCTTGATGTTTCCCGCTCTGTTTGTGTTCCTGTCGGCGTCGTATAGGCCCTGTGGTCGTATTCACACGGCACACATCTGTTTCGGTTTGTTTTTTTCTCAATGATCATAGTCTCGTCTTCACAGGCTGGTCTCTGTGTACACAGTGACGGCAGGGAGCGCAGTGTTCGGGCTGAAGAGCGACTGGCGCTGGGGATGAGGTTCCTGGGCTTGTGGCTTCACGGCACTCTTGTGTTTCTCTCCGATCTCCTGCAGCAGGAGCACATTAGCATCTCGCCACTGTCTGTATTTACAAGCGCTCAGAGACGGTTCACTCAAGACCTGCTCTATGGCCTGCAGATCGGCCTCCTTCGCCTGAAATAAGACAGACACAGAATGATATGATGGATTCTTCTGAAACTATGAATACAGCTTCCAAATGTTAAAGTAAAGCTGCCATGTTTTTGTCTCATCAATACTGCCATCTAGTGTCTGTAGACTTCAAATAACGAACAAGAATTCTATTATTGCAGGAAAAAGAAAGGTTCCCTCAATGTTACTTAGTTTAGATGCGGAAAAGGCGTTTGATAGATTGGATTGGACATATTTAAAACGAACGCTGGCACACATGGGGTTTCATGACACATTTATAAGATGGATACAAATATTTGATCCTAATCCTAAATCAAGAGTTAGGGTGAACGGAGTTCAGAGTTCTTTGATCTTGGGAGGGGAACAAGACAGGGAGATGCCATTTGCTCTAAAGCATTGAACCATTGGCTGAGAGCATAAGGTGCAACCATCATATACAAGGAATAGTTGATGAGGAGGGAAATTGTCACAAGATTGCCATATTATTATTTATTGAAAATCCAATTTCTTCAATACCAGCAGTTCTAGATTGTCTAGAAGTATATGAATCCATCTCTGGATATAAAATTATTTTAACCTGATATAAAATAATTATGCATGTCAACAGAGACGTGATGTCAAACACCTGTTCTGGTTACACTGTTTCTAGCTGGTTTTAACTACCGTATGAACATATGAAGGTAGCAGTAAGGAGACAAGTTTATGTTCCTTAGCTGATTCAAGACAACAGCCTTGAAAACTACATGTTCAGCTCCATATAAACAACAATCGCGTTACCTCAACTCCTATCTCAGTATCCTTGTGCAGAACTTATGTCAACAAAGCTGAAAGCTGTAAGTGTAACTAAAGTGTTATTTATAGATAAAAATGACACAGACTAGGTTAGTAAGCATTTATCAGACTAGTCTCATGTTGCCACAGTTTTGTGTTTTTTTAAAGTATTGCAACTGGAAGAGAACACAACTTAAGATCTATGGGCAGAAATAATTGACTCGCCCCCAAGTTTCTTTATATATTATATAGTCTGATGAGTCACAATGCACTGGAGAGATTCTGTCCAATCAAACGCTTCCTAGGATGCAAACATCCCCCTCCCCTCTCAATTATAAATACCACCTGCCTCCGACTGTACATAGTGCAAAGCAGAGTGAGTCAGTGTAGCTTCCCTTGATTTCACAGCACAGGCCACAGATAATATTCTACTTTAAAGCACTATAGAGGAAGTGAAATATCTTAAACAGTTAGACAAGACTGCACTAACGAGAAGAGGACACAACTTCACAATGCACCAACATGTATTACATGCTATCCAACTACATCATGATCATAAAATCGATCACGGCTTTACTGCAGTATTAAACTTTAGAATTCAGGTTTATAGTGCATTTGCTAAATGTTTTCTGCTATTTCTCAACATAATGCATTGCAATATCAGGGTCCCAACCACTAGAATATGGCAATAACTTACTGTAACTTCTGATCACACTGCAAAAAAAATGATGTTCTTCCTCAGATTTGTTTTGTTTTCCAGTGCAAATGTCTGAAGATTCTTAAATCAAGACACATTTACTTGAGAAGCAAAATGAAATAAGAAGTCTTAATGAAGTCAAAATGAAGTGAGTTTTTGATTAAAACAAGGAAAAATACCTGCCAATGTTTGGGCTCAGAAAATCAACTTCATTAAAAAGGAAAACAAGTTTTCATCACCATTTATTCATGTTTTGGGCACAAACTCACTTAATTGTGTTCAATTTCCCAGAAAACAAGACTTCATCTCTTCATTTTGCACCTTAAGTAAATGTATCTTGATTTAAGATGTTTAGATATTTGTATTGGAAAACAAGACACAATACTGAGGAATATATAAATTTTTAGCAGTGCATGCAACATTTAATGCCATGACGTGAATTTAAGACATTTTAAGGCCATCATTTATGGAAGGGCGAACTTAGACTTTTAAGACCCGTTTAAGAAACCCTGAATATATACTTACAAAGCAACACAACATGATGAAATAAAGTCTAGTTTAATAAAGATAAATGGTACACCGGTAGATTAATTACTATTTAGATCAACTCTTTCTGGACAAACACTCAAACAGGACACTTCTGACCTTTGAATGGCCACACCAATGTCAAACTCACCTTTAAAGTGCTGTTTAAAGCTCGAATCAGGTGCAGTTTCTCATTAATGCTCTCATTTTTGCAGCGTCTGATGAAGGAGGACCTGAAGTCACGTTTGGTAGTTGGCTGCAAGGCTCCTGTGGGGGACAGCCTCACCTGCTTGAGGTGAAGATACAGCATCTCCATCTCATCAGACGGGGGGCCTGATGAAAGAATATTACAAGAGTATTTGGTTACGAACCAATTTACAGGATTAGCACACTTTATGAGCAATGAGTTTCCATGACTATTCCAGGAGTTAGCCATAACTGGATAACGATTTTTTTAAATCATAAATAAATGTTTGATTTTTGGGGGTAATTTTTAAAAGCAAATAGCAGAAAAACCTGTAGAACATGTTTTACTTGTCAAGAATCAGTATCTATACAGAGCACATCAAAAACAATCAACAGCAGCTCAAGCGATCGTGTCTCTTCATAAGACTTGGATTAAAATTGTATTAAAAATATCTTCATTTGTGTTTTGAAGATGAATGAAAATCTTATGGCTTTGGAACAAAATGAGGATGAATAACTGATGATGACAGTTTTCAGTTTGGGTGAACTATCCCTTTAAAACGTTTTTTATTTCAGACTTTTCCCATGCAACACTCTCATAAGGTTAAAAGATCTCATTCCAGCGCTCACTCACAGTCATTCCCTTTGAACTCCTGTATTTTGCGGATGGGGTCTTCCTCTGAGCTGATCTCCTGCCACGACTCACTGTCTGCACTTTGAGTCTCTGTGCGGAACGAGTCCTGACATGGAGAGGAAGAGGTGCGGGGAGGCGGGAGACAACCCTGAAACATCCACACACAAATATAACATCAATCTTTCAAAATCTCAAAGAAATTCCGTTTTTAAAAAGGAAACAAAACTTAACTTGTGTGAAAGAAATTTCTAATGCTCACCAAGACTGTATTTATTTGATAAAAAATACAGCTAAAAATGTAATATTGTGAAATATTTAAATAAAAAAATCCCATTTTAATATACATTAAAATTTCCATTTTATTAGTGCTGTCAAATGATTAATCGCGATAATCACATCCAAAATAAAAGTTTTTGTTTACATAATATTTTTATGTGTGCGGTGTATATTTATTATGTATATATAAATACACACACATACAGTATATATTTTAAAAATATTATATCTAAATGGCGCAGGCTGATGGGTTGTTAACGTAACTGATTATATTCAGAGAGTTAAACGACTTGGCACAAGCTGATTGGTTCATGCTGCATATGCAACCAATGAGCTTATTGCCTTGCATTTACATGGCTGGCTAGCATTCACTTGAGATTCCTGCAGCGCGCTTTCAGAGTTTCTCTGAAACCCTCCACCTTCCCCAGCTCCACCTGTATAGATCTGCTACGGGGTTATTTTATATGCTATTTGTGCAGCAGCAGCATGTCTTAAATACTCACGGCACCGTATCACCATATGCATTGGCAGTAGCAAGTTCCTGTACTTGCTTGCAGCAGCAGCAATAATCTACAACTACAGCAATAACCAACAGCAGCAGCAATTCAGCAGCAGCATAGCAGATCTATTCTGCCAAGACAAAATACATTAACATTGTCATATCCATCACCATGCTAAAATCTTCAGAGAGTTGTCATGATTAAAATACATTTATATATTTATATTCTTATATTTTATATTATATATAAAAATATTTAATATATAAACATAACATATTTTTTCTTAAATATATACATGCATGTGTTTGTATTTATATATACATAATAAATATACACAGTGTACACACATATATTATGTAAACAAAAACTTTTATTTTGGATGCGATTAATTGTTTGACAGCACTAATTATGATATAATATATTTTAATATATTTATTCCTGCTAAATCGGAATTTTCAGCATCATTACTCCAGGCTTCAGTGTCACATGATCCTTCAGAAATCATTTTATATGATTTGCTGCTCAAGAAACATTTCTGTTGAAAGCATTTGTTCTACTTAATATTTTTGTGGAAACTATGATCTTTTTTTGTTTCAAGATTCTTTGATGAATAGTAATTAACATTTATTTAAAAAATGGAAATCTACTGTCATTTTGGATCAATTTAATGCATCTTTGCTAAATAAAAGTATTAATTTCTTTCCACAAAAAAAAAAAAAGACGAATCAGACATATATCTGGCCAATGTATTTTCTTTTTCAAACCATTGTGTGACCCATTTTCTTATTCACCAGGTATTAATAGCACATATAAACCACAATGAATAGAAGAGTTAAATGCTGACTTAACTTATGGTTATGGGTCTGTTTAAATGAGCATGTCGGTTACTCACATGCAGAGAGCCGGGGGTCAGCTGATCCATGACCTCTGCACACATCTCAGCGGTGTCTGCTTCATCCTCATCATCACTCTCCTCACTATAGCACTCTATAGTCACACAATCACAGTCTCAATACCAGATTAATGCAGCTATTAAAGTGTCAGGTTTGGCTTTGATGAGACGTGAAGTGGACTGAAATAGACACTCTGTATTAACCGGGTTTCTGTATGCATGTGTGGTGTGAATCTTTACCTCCATCGGTTGAGTCTGTGGGCGCGGGTTCATTTGAAGCCTGGGTAAGTTTAGCCAGCCATCTAGATTAAAAAGAACATTAATTACGGTAAATCTACCCTCATCAGATCTGTGGAATAATTGTAATGGATCATCATGTGTGTATGTCTCTGCCCACACAGTTTAATAGCAGCACACCTACAGCTTTCTCTCAATGTTTTTTTCCACTCACAGGTTTATTTCAGTATGTTTCAATAAACCTTTACAGGAATGGTTTACAAAAAAAGAAATGTCATCTTTTCATCTTTTACTCACACTTGTGTTGTTCCATGGAACAAAAAGGAGATATTTTGAAGAATCTCAGGCTGCTCTTTTCCATACAAAAACATTTAAAAAGTAGTAAACACATCTGTCACGCACCATTATAGTGTTGTAGAAACTAGTCCATACAAATTATGTGGTAAACTCAGGTATTCTGAAGCCATTCAAAAGCTTTGCTAGGAAGAGTCCAACTGAAATTTAAGCCATTCACTATAAATGAGTAGTTCGCTCACACCACAGACAACTCTGTTACACTTTATATACACATTTTTGAGGCTAATTTACAATTGAAGTGTTCATGAGATTAGATAATGTACTGTATACAGACTTGTTTACACTTATTTACACATTATAATAAGAAATTCAACTTAAAATTGTATTCACATTCTACCAGCGAAAGTCCAAACTCCTATTACTAACTAGTACTAACTATTTTTAGTACTGGATGTCTGCAAAACCCTGTGTTTTCATCAAACATGCTCAATTGCGTGGTGTGCTGCAGACAGCTTTGGTCACAGTGAGGTGTCAAAGCAGCCTGCCACACTGCAATGCAAACATGTCACGTTGGGCCAAATACCGGACCCACACGCTTCACATATATGAGTAAGTGCTACATGACTAAAAAATTTTTTTTTTTTTTTTTTCATAAGTGTAGATCAGCAAGCAGTTTATCTCTGACCACATTTACAAACACAAGAAATTATTTTTGTCTTTTCACACTCACTTGTTCATGTCTTTCATGTTCTCAGCTGCAAAGTAGAGTGTCAGCATGTGGAGGTGGCATGCTTTCATTGCACTGGAAAATAAGAATGAAGTGAATGCAGATTAAAACATACACAACTCCAGCAGTTCTCAGAGACAGTATCTTTGTGGATGTGTGGTTGCATGACGTAGTGGAAGCATTACACAAAACCGAAAACGTATTCGACACCAAAGTTTGTCTCCTGTCTTATCTACATCCAATCATAACTATCAAAGTAAAGCAGAGCTACTGTATGTCTTTATGAAGGAAGTCTGTGAAAAACACAGTAGCTCAGACCACACACTTAGAGCAGACAGTTTCCTGTGTTCTGAGCGTGCATTAAGAGGGGTATAGATGACACACTTCTAGTGTGAAAAAAGAAAAAAAAATTCTGATTTACAGCCTGACAATTCACACTATTTGTTCAAAATAACAGCCAGTCAAATCAGTCAAATAACAACCTCATAACCATTTACATTCTCTGCAGAAAAGATATGAGTACTGCATATTGCATATGCATATTTTTATCTGTTGTGGGTCATTGCCTGGATGTGTTAAAGGTGTAGTATGTAATTTTATGACCTTACTAAAGCATTAAAATGCAATAATATGTTTGCAGATATTTAGGAATCATGCTAAGTTCACATACTTATTTCTCTGTAAGTCAATGTAGTTGTTCTACTTTTGAAAATATGCAATCTGTGGCAGAAAGTCTGTTTTTGATATGGTCTGTGTGATTCCACCCACTTCTAATTTACCCAATAGTACTGTACAATAGTACTTCGACACCCTGGGTTGCCAGTTGGTGGAAAACAAAGCGCATTGCAGCAATGGAAGCAAGTAAACGAACTGGGTCAGAGATCGCAACCTAAAAAAAACATTCTATCCAACCGAAAAAAAGCCTTGGCATCCATCTAAAAAACTCTATGAGCACAGGCATATTAAAAGGAGGAAAAATTTACTTATTAACTTACAGTGTAAGGCTCGTCGCCTTCCACCGTCAACTGCGCTCGTTCCTGTTGCGTGTCCTCAATCTGGCAACCCACGTGTGTGTCGAGTTTGAGGAGGAGGTGGTGGGAGAAACAATTCTCTCCAATATTTTGAATTTGGACTGCAGTACCTTTTCAACTGCTAGCTGTCGATATTACATACTGCACCTTTAAGTGTATTGCTATTATGGTGTTGTTGGTGTTCCCTCTCATAGGTTCACTTCAATGCTGCGATGACATCATCGCTATGGCAACACCTCCGGTATGACGAATGTCTGAAGCCCTTATACCATCACGCCAATTCATTGGCCAAATAGCGCTTAGCACCGCCCCCTACACGTAAGTTATATCAGCGTGCTGCGCGCTATTTCATCAGATTTAATTTCCTTCAGGAAGCGAATCATCTGTCGCCCATAGGAAAGCGTTTTTTTCGTCATGTTCTCAGCTATTTTTCCTTCAAAGAGCAGTTTACTCCTTTTCATTGGACATGATGAGCAACAGGAGATGCGTCGAGCCGTGTGACAGGATTATCGCAGGAGGAGACACTCATAACAGGTGCATGCAATGTTTGGGCCTACAACACGCTCAAGCGGCACTTAGTGGCCTTTCTGACTGTCGACACTGTGATAACCTGCGGCTAAAAGTATTGCGCTCGAGGCTCGCGGTCTTCTCTAAGAAAGTAGGCCTCGTATTTAACCCCCGCCATCCCGTTTCTGCGGTTGCCGAGGCGCCACATGAGACGGTCGCTTGGGGTAATGCATGCGAGCCGGGGCTCATGGAGAGTGAGACGACGGAGTTTTCTCCCTTCCTCTCGCTCTCTCCAGGCCATGTGCAAGTGCTCGAAGAGCGCTACGTGGAGCCCGTTGTCTTTGTCAACAATGATTTGCGGCCTACCCCGGAAGCTCGTGATGCGATGTCTTTCCATTGTGAACCGTATGACGAAGACGTGCTGTCCACAGCGGCCTCTGATTCGGAGGATTTATTGGCTGAAACGTGCAGTTCTCTCCCTCCGAGCGGACAGAAGAAACGCACCTCCCCATCTTACAGCGAACTGTTAGATGTTGTGACGCGCGCTGTGGATTAGCTGGGGTTAGAATGGGATAGCGAGCCGGCGCAAAATCAGGCCCAGTCGAAACTGGACGACCGATTTTTGTCTAGCCGCACTCCGTCTCAGCCCCGTAGGCCTCTCCCTTTCTTCCAAGACCTCCACCATGAGGTTTTGAGGTCTTGGAAACAACCTTTTTCGGCGTGTATTACCAATCCCGCTGCCACTGATTTCGCCAAGGTTTCCAAAATGGTGAAACACGGCTACGCGGCGATGCTGGCTGTAGAAGAGACTCTCGCGGCACATCTCGCGGCACATCTCGCGCCAAACTCGGCTCCGTCTTGGAAGTCACACCCCCTGTTGCCGTCCAAGCTGTGTAGGATTACATCCGCTTTGGTCGGGAAATCTTACATGGCCGCTGTGCTTCATTCTATGGGTGTACTCCAGGCTTATCAAGCAGATGTGCTTAAGGAGCTGGATGAGGGGGAAGGCCTGACCCCGGAGCCTGTTAAAGAGCCCAGGCGAGCTACGGACTTGGCGCTTAGTGCTCAAGCAGTGGGCAGGTCCATGGCAGGTTTGGTGTCAGTTGAGCGCCACCTTTGGCTCACTCTCACTGACATTAAGGAAAAGGACAGAACCTTTCTTTTGGACGCCCCCATTTTTAATGACAGTCGGTTCGGGATTCGGTCACGACTGTCGTGGAACAGTTCCGGGCAGCGAAACAGCAGTCTGCCGCGTTTCGTCAGCTCATCCCGCGCAGGGCTAGGGAAGTGGAGCGTCAGCCACCTACGGCTCGTTCACGCTCATCCTCCTTGCAATGCCCTCGCGAGGTCCAGCGGTGTGAGCCATTGCCTATGGTACCCCCTCATAAGGACTGGTCCTAGGTCTCGCCCACCTGCTCACCCACGGCAACGCAAGCGGATAGACCTGAGTTCAACGGCAAAGGCCTCTCGTTCTCAGGCTCCTAATAGCAGTTCCTGATTTCTTTGCTCGTCTTCGGAGGCCAGGCCCTCCTTTAGAGAGTCTGGACGAACCGCGCAAGCGTATTCACCTCTCTCATTGTGGCCTCCCGGCTCAGATCTTAACGGTCCCACCGCATACTGCGCCCTCGGGCAGTTTTAGGTCGAGTCCCTATGACGAGCACTTCCTCAGATACTCTGTGCGTTCCAGCCTTCAGAGTTCGAGAGAAAGCCCAAGAGTCATGCGAGCATGGCTCATTTATGACGGCCTTCAAAGCCCCCACTCTTGGGGTGGTGGGCCGGCCAGACAGGGCATTTGGATGTCTTCCTGTTATAGAGTTTCCCGCCACTCAGGTGCTTCGGGGCCCTATGCAGGAAAATCAGATGCAGATTTCATCAAGTGCGATAGCCCCACATGTACTACCTGTTTTTGCGGACGCCAGCAGCTCTCCGCAATCAGGAGATGTCTCGGCACCTGTACTTCAACTGTTGCCAAACGTAGAGCGACTAAAGCCCCTAGCAGGCTATTTGGCCACGTGGAGACGCCTGCCCAACGTCTCACAATGGGTACTATGCACCATTCGACACTGTTACACCATCCAATTTCGGAAAGGGCCACCTCCTTTCAGCAGGGTTCTTCCTACGACAGTACGTCCTGGGGAGGCCTCGATTTTGAGTCAGGCGATCGTGTCACTCCTAGAGAAAGGGGCTATAGAGGAGATATACCCCACTCAGATGGAGTCAGGCTTTTTCAGCCGGTATTTTGTTGTGCCCAAAAAAGATGGTGGTTTACGTCTGATTTTGGACTTGTGTCATTTAAATCTTGTGCTCAGAGTGAGCAAGTTCAAGATGCTAACAGTAAAGTCCATTCTGTCTCAGATCCAATCCGAAGATTGCTTTGTAACCATCGATCTAAAGGATGCATACTTTCGCATCCAGATTGTCAAGAGACACAGGACGTTCCTCAGGTTTGCTTTCGAGGGTAAAGCTTACCAATGTTGTGTTCTTCCGTTCGGACTAGCTCTGGCTCCTCGAACGTTTACAAAATGTATGGACGCAGCTCTGGCCCCGTTGCGGCTCCAAGGCGTTCGAATTTTGAACTACCTGGATGATTGGCTAATATTAGCTCGATCCCAGGATCAGGCACTGACACATCGAGACTTAGTGCTCGATCATCTGAGGAGCCTAGGATTACGGACGAACCTACAAAAGAGTGTCCTGCTGCCATGTCAGCAAACTACCTTTTTGGGGGTGGACTTGGATTCTCGCATGATGCGGGCACGCCCGTCTTCCGCAGGTGTGCAGTCATTACAGACCTGTCAAAGTCAATTAAAGACAGGGCACCTAGTCCACGTAGGCTTGCGTCTCAGACTGTTGGGTCTGATGGTGGCGGCGTCCCCTGTAGTTCAGCTGGGCCTGCTCCACATGCGGCCGTTTCAGTGGTGGGCCAAGAGCCAGATCATTTCACCTCATTGTCATCCGCTTCGCAGAATTATGGTGACACGCAGAGGTTTTCGTGCTCTAAGCCTGTGGATGAGACCCCAGTTCCTTCAAGAAGGAGTCCAGCTGGGGGCGTTTTATCCATCAAGGATGGCCAGTCTGTGGAGTCTGGACAGAGGTGCATCGTGGCTGGCACACAAATCGTTTGGAGCTGCTGGCAGTCTCACTGGCTCTCAAACAGTTCTTACCCCAGTTGAGGGGTTGTCACGTGTTAGTCAGGACGGACAACACGACGGTTGTTTCATACCTGAATCGTCAAGGAGGATTACATTCCCGCCCCCTGTGCAGGCTGGCGAGGCGTGTTCTTCTTTGGGCTCAGACAAAGTTCCTGTCGATCAGAGCAGTCCATGTCCCAGGTCGCCTGAACTTACGCTTTTCCCCCAATCCGGTTGCTCCTAGCAATTCTGTTCAGAGTACGATCAGACAGAGTGGAACATTTGCTGCTGGTGGCCCCGTAGTGGCCCACCCAGACGTGGTTCTCGGACTTAGTCAGTCTGCTAGCCGGCCCTCCTTGGGAGGTTCTCCTCAGACACGATCTGTTGACACAAGCTCGGGGCATGATTTGGCATCCTTGACCGGAATTATGGAGGTTATGGGTGTGGCCCCTGAGTGGAGTGCACTAATGTGTTCCGGTCTCTCGGCTGAGATTACCGACACTATTATTAATTCTAGGGCTCCCTCCACAAGACGCTTGTATGCTTTCAAGTGGAGACTTTTTGCCTCTTGGTGTAGACAACGCATTCTGGATCCAGTCTATTGCCCCATCGGTTCAGTGCTGGAGTTTTTTCAGAGCCGTTTTTCTGAGGGAGTGACCCCCGCCACTCTTAAGGTGTATGTGGCGGCCATATCTGCGGGGCATGCACCCGTGGGAGGCGTTTCAGTTGGTCGTCACCCCCTGGTTTCTTACCTTTGATAGCGCTTCCTTTGTCAAGTGGAGATCTGATGAAATAGTGCGCAGCACGCTGATATAGCTTACGCGTAGGGGGTGGTGCTAATCGCTATTTGGCCAATGAATTGGCGTGATGGTATAAGGGCTTCAGACAATCGTCACACCGGAGGTGTTCCCGTAGCGATCATGTCATCGCAGCATCTCGTTCCCTATTCAGGGATTCAAGGTTACATACGTAACCGAGATGTTACTGTGCAAGTAAAAAAAAAAAAAAGTTTGTCGTTGTAATCCAAATCTGAAATATATACTTCCACTCTGGAATGGCATTCCTTCTCTGATGATGTCAGTTTGACGGCTTGGGCAGAATATCCTTAACCACTCCCTCTATATAGGATACTCTGCAGAGTTGCCAGGGAGTCTTTATGCTGTTACTAGAATGTTTTGGGTGGTTGCAATGCAGTTCCTGAGGTGCTCGGAGTGCTTTTACTGATTTGTTTTACTATGGCTGCTAGTGTGCTCTGGGTGGTTTCTATGACAATGACAATGGATACTAAGGCACTGCTAGGTTTGCAGTTATGGTGTTGCTATGCAGTGGTTTCATGGTTTCAGTGCTATAGGGTGTTAAGGCTGGTTGCCATACAGTTGTAATGATGTTCTGTGTGGATGCCAAGGAGCTCGTATGAAGTTGACTGGGTGTTGCAGGTGGTTTCTTGGGGGTTGCTATGCGGTAGATATGATGTTCTGAGCAGTTTACAGGGTGTTCTATGCTGTTACTAGAGCAGTCTAGCTGGTTGCCATGCAGTTCTTAAGGTTCTTAAGTGTTTTAGTGCGTTTCTATGGCTGCTGGTATCTAGGACAATTCTAGGTGGTTTCTGAGGCACTGCTAAGTCGTTGCTACACGGATTGAGAGATCATTGCAAGTGTGTTCTGGGTGGTTGGTAGGATGTTCTGTGTGGAGCTTTTATGAATTAGTGTGGGTGTTGCATATGATTGCTAGGGTTGCTGTATGTTACCAAGTGTGAGCAACAGTTATAGCCATGCTTGCTGTAACATTCAGCACGCAGTACTTTCAGAAAAATAGATATAATGAGGCCACATGGTGCAATAGGCATGCCTGTCGTTTTTACCCACAAACAGCCAAAAATCTCTGTAAATAAGGAAGATGAACTCACAACTTCTTCTTGCATTCGGTAGCCTGTTCTATGGTGAAGTCTCTCAGGTTGATGTAGCCTTCGGCTTTCTCTGCCTGAAAGGAAACAGAGAGAACTTGTCTCTGGAAAAAGACTACTCATCTAAATTTTGGTTTAGTTTGAACAAACTCTGGTTTTTGGTTTTGAAGAAGGTGGATTGTATTTTAGCAGTGTTCAATGCCATGGTACACATTTACGGTACATAACTAATCAGGGCTGTCTTACCCAAAAGCATTGTAAGCCTGAGTACATTGCAGTGTTTCCCCTAGGTTTATGGCTTTGTAGAAACCACATGACACCCAAAAAGTTTATTTCTTCTGCTGAACAAGAAGATATTTTGGAGGTTGGTAACCAAACAGTTTCTGTTTTTTTTCATACTGTGGAAATCAATGGCTAACATTAACTGTTTGGTTTCCCACATTCTTCAAAATATCTTCTTTCTTGTTCCACAGAAGAAAGAAAATCATACAGGTTTGGAACAACTTGAGGGCGAGTAAATGATAACAGATTTTTTTTTGGGGTGAACTTTCCCTTTAAGATAGCTATGCTTTTGTGAAATGTAGCCATGATTTGGAGCAGGTTTTATTCAGGATATGAGATCGCAAACCAAAAATGGACTAATTAGCTGTGAGCAAAGTGACACTTCTCTGACACAATAAAGCCACTCCCTTGAATTTCTTGCTCCAAATTAAAGCAGCACAATTGGATTTTGCTAATTACTTATTATTTGTATTTTATACAAAATAATATATTACCTTATTTACATTATATCCTTAAAGCATTCTTAATGCTTAATGAACAAATATAATAAAATTATATTTTTAACAATTACAAATATAATTGTACAAATAATTATCATTAATTAGCATTTAATAATATTAATTAACTTTTAACTTAATATAAATACAACTAAATGCTTGAAACTATACAAAAAGTTTTTAAAAGGACTCATTTTACATGTTTTGGCTGAGCTCTTTATAATCTATATAAATTATTCACTTTAAAGTTGTTTCGCTTGCATTGACAGAAAGACATTTTCTTTCTCAAAATTCTGTGACCGCAGCAGTGGTTCTATAGCCTTGTAAATGTGTTTAAACTCATGTTTTTTCATCATTTCCTCATTTTCAGCAGAAAAGTGAAATGCAAATCAAAGTGCTCATGAGATTGGCTGTTCACTGCATACTCCGTATCAAACCCACAGGACCCAGTTGACAGAGAAAATGTATAGCATGTGCTGTGAGTCCACTGAAACGGTTTGGTTTTCTCCTCTCTAAACTCAAGAGTTTGCTCAACCAGGTTTGTGCAACAGGCTTCTGGATACTCATTTCCAACATGCGATAACAAGTGAAGACATAAACGCACATGTTCACATTTTCCGTAGCGAGGCCACACATTATCAGGGGAAAACCACGTCACTTACCATGTCCGATGTGTACCAGTAGAGCGAACATTTCTTGAGCACAAACCAAAACTTCTTCCACCTCCAGCCCAAGAGCCCTTTGCTCTCCTTCCTTTTGTACAACCAGCCCTGACAGTCGCCCTGGCCCAGGTCTTTCACCGAGACCCTTCTGCGGCTCATCACATCATCTCCTATCACAAACAAACACATGCAAATGAGGCGACAGCAGCCCTCAGCAGTGCCATTCTTACTGGGTCCTTTACTCAATAGCATCAATAGCAAAGATAACATCATGCACGTTTGCATGACACAATCAACAGGGTCATGATTCCGCTAACAAATCCAAATTTTGCTCTTTGTACATTGTGTACTTGATCATTTTACTCTTTCGGTGAGTTTAAAACATCTATACCTTGTCTTAACAATAATAGTCTATGTTAGAAACGCTTTTCGGCTTACCTTGAGACTTCTCAGCGGCAAAGTCTTTAAGAGGGTACTGAAAGCGCAAGGAAAGAGAAAACAGAAATGCTGTAAATTACGCAGTGAACTCAGCCATCAGCGCCCACAGCTCAGAGAGACAGCGCTAATAACACAGCTGCCCCTAAAGAGAGCCTTCACTTCCCCGAACCGCCACACACACGCCAGTGAGAGAGTTCAAGTACATGTACACACTAATACTGATATCCTCCCTCTCGCGCTTTACGCATTACAATTCAGAGACAGTAATATTGTAATGTAACTAATTACTTTCAAAAGACAGTAACTGGTAATATATAATGTATTACATTTTGGAAGTAACTTGCCCAACACTGTTCATGACACACCACAGGACTTGAACTGCAGAAAAGCTGATTAAAAAGGTGAAAAACTTTAAGGCCCGGTTTCACAGACAGGGCTTAGTTTAAACCAGGATTAGTCCATAGTTCAGTTAGGACATTTAAGTCGTTTTTAGAAATATGCCTTAGATAAAAACATTACTGGTGTGCATCTTGAGAACAATGAATCTAATATATTTTAAGATCAGTCAGTGCAAGTTTCTTTCAGTTAAACCAGCCCAGACATGCATTTTAGTCTGGGACTAGGCTTAAGCCTTGCCTGTGAAACCGGAGGAAGATGTAATCAGTAACGGCACTTAAAATACACTCTCCAACAACTACTTGTATAAATGTCAACCTCAAATCATGATATTTTTCCAATTAATCTCTCAAAATATGGATTTTATATTTTAAAGTCGTCATTATAGATCTTATGGTGAATGATTTATCCATGTATGTGTTTCATAAAAACAATAATAATAATTTAAATGTCATAACTGGATCTTCCGGTGAAAACGACAGACGTATGCAATCATTAAATCCCTGCTCTTGCAAGCTTGTTTTCATCTGCCTCAAGTTTTTAATTTTAAAATCCAATAAACAACTGATGGATGGAACCAAGTTTTTTTTGTTTTTTTTGATAATTCCGTTACTTTCAAATGTACGTCATAATACGAAAGAAAAAACACAATCTCATGGCAATTCATAACCATTTTACCTTCTGGCAAATTAGTGGCTTATTAATATGAATATGTGCAATCTAATTTAGGCCTATACATTTTCGTCTGATTTGGATTTGTGCATTTTTGGACGACCTGAATTTGTTTACACGGTACAAATTCATACAAAATTGCCACTCCTAAAAAAAAATAAAAAAAAGTTACATTTTCCAATGAGATCGGGTTGGAAGTAGACTTGTGCCGGTATTCGGTAATGCGATATATCACGGTAATGAATATGCACGATATTGTTATCGTGGGCACTTCTAAATACCGTGAATAATTATATATTACAAATTATTCAGAATTTTGAATGCATTTTAAGAATACTTTTCCCATAAACTGGTCAAAATGCACAACACCACTGTATGCTGGATGAAAGACCCGTGAGCACTCTGATGTAAAGCGGACGTGAAGCACATGGCGGAACATGCGAGAGACGCTCTGGATGAAAGCGCACTTTCACTCTCTGACAGCAGATGGCGCTAAACTGCAGAAATAATAACAATAATAATAATAATAATTCATTTAAATGCAGCCGTTACCCCGGAAACCCTGTAAACAAAGCAGCTGCACTACTTCCGGTTTCTGAATCGTGTTTAAATGATTTAAACAGCCATTCAGATTTGTGTATTTGCTATGATGTTCATCACAGCGCCAAATACTTAAATATTTAGACTTAATAGGCTATTTATTTTCAAACTTTTTTTTTACATTTTAATCTGGACTACAACATGCCCTAGATATTGTTTGAAAGTGTTTTGATTCTTTATTGTTCGGTCACACTTTACATTAGGGCTTCATTAGATAACATTAGTTAACATAAACTGCCAATGAAAAATTCTTCTGAACATTCATTAATCTTAGGTAATTACAATATTTAATAACACGTTGTTAAAATCGAAAGTTGCAACTGTGTTATTTAATGAGCTAACATGAACTAAGACTTGTATTTTTTAAACAAAGATTAATAACTTCTGTAGCAAATGTAGCTATTGCTCATTGTGAATGTTAATGCATTAACTAAGGTTAACTAATGAGGTCTTATTGTAAAGTGATACCTATTGGTCTTTATAGTTCTTTTGCACTTTAATCTGTGTAAAACTTTTAACTTTATACATTTTTCTGTATTGCTTTATTGCATTTAAATGTTCAGTTATTTTTGTTATAAGAAAAAAGTTATTAAACCTGTTATACTGTATTATAACAGCACTTTTGTTAAACTAAATTTCAGTATCGTGATAATACCGCATACCGTGATAAAAGCATTAGCAATTAATCGCAACATGAAAATTTGATACCGGCATATCCCTAGTTGGAAGAAAAGATCTGTCATGATCTATACTTCGGTTTCATCATCTTTGAGGTTAGCCGATGATAATGGTTCTGACCTTTGTTATTCTGAAGTTGTTATTCCGCTTGGTGTCAATTTTAAACCCTTGCTGACTTATAATGAAATTTTTTTTGTTTTCAAAACTTTTTTTTTTTTTTGTGTGAATTTTGAGAAAATATTTATTTTAATTCAGTCTAGATAACCCAAACTCTAAAACAGTACATAGTTAAAATAAACTTATTATTGAACTACTTTTCGCTTCGTGGAAGTTTCTAAAAGTAGGCTGTCAAATTTAAACAGAATTTGAATAGACAGGCAATAAACACTCGTAGAGACAGATAAACATTCAGCTGAGTATTATTTGAAAAACATCTTCAGCAGCGCTTTGGGAAATAGTGACAGCTCAATGCCTAGTTAATAGGAAGTGGTTGAAGATTATGATGCAAGCATTAGAATAAAAAAACGTTAATATCAGCTCTGAAATCATTAAATGTAGAGAAAACATCTGCAAAACTCACAACAATGATTACATTTAAATACAATGTTATGGAAGTCAGTAAAAGAACATGGTGGCTGGCTGATTATTTCAAATGTATTTTAGCAGTGTTTATTATTGTATGATATCTTGGACATTATTCACAGCCACTTTTGATCTTATAATTGAGGCACTGAGATTTTTCACTCGACTGATCAGTTTGAAGTATTTGTTTTAACTATTTGACAGAAATGCCGTTTGTTTATATGGTTGGAAAACAAATATGTCCTCAGAAAGAAAGAATAAATAAATGACATACTTGCACAAAAGTTGATTTCTGACACGAGTCAATGTAACTGTTGATCCCAAAACAGCAAGAGGAATGAAGTGAACACTTACTGCTTCTGTCCGGCTCATCTGATTCACCTCTGCTGCCTTCAGATAGGAGACCAGCACAAATATGTCCTCTACCAACTGCACAAAGAAAAACAAGTCTTTACATATTCTAATTATTATTAATAATAAAGACATACAAATGAATTGTGCTGTTTGTTTGAAGCATCTTTAACTTGTGCTACAGTTATAAGCGTCTGATCAAGAGGATACGTTTGGTTTTCACTCTTTCTTCCTGTATTATGTGTATTTTTCTTTTCTTTTCCTTACCTGTAACCAGCATGTGAAAACCTGCAGGTATTTTATTCCTCGGAAAATCACCCTAGCAGACATCCCAGACCCCGCACAAACGGTTTCAGTGTGTGTTTGTGAAGCGCCTCTGGACGCTGAGTTTGACTTGCAGGAGCCTCTAATAACGCCTTTCATTTGCATAATTGATTTAATCACTCCTTATCAGGCCTTTTGCAGTTAACTTTTAGTCATTATACTGAAATCTTTTTCTGTCATTATATTCAAGTGTAGTCTGACGGTTTGCTTGAGGACTTGGTAGAGCTGCTTGTGTGTGTTGTTGTCAGATAAATTTCCTTGCGCTTCAGTTGCCATGCCGACCACTGCGCGGCACTGTTGCATTGCACAGAAGATGACTTTAAAAACTTTTTGGACCATGCTATGCTTTGGGATACATTTATAATTTCCTTTACTATTCATGTAATTCTCATGATATGCTACACAGGAGTTGATGTAAGGTAAATGCCTAAAACGGCAATTAACAAGACAGGGGTACAAAAAATGGGCGGGACTTTGTGTCATGGCATAGATTACCAATAAATTAATGAATGAATGAATGCATAAATGTGTGTATGCTTTTATTTTGTGCCTCGTTTATGTAGAAATCGTTGGATTATTATATTTTAAAGTGCCATGTTTTCATTTATATTTAGCGTCGAAAATTTATTAATTTTGATATGCAAATATCTCCAATAAATCAGATTTCAGTGCGATATTTTTTTATTATTTTTTTTCTATGGCCATCCACACGAAGCCAGAGCTTTCCCTATCCGATCCTCTTTTTTTTTTCTTCGTTCTAAAAAAAAAATCCCGTAAACACGGCGTAGCCTAATCTCAATAAATATTTGCGTACACACGAAACCACTGAAACCGACTCAAAACGATGTAGTATACATGCCACACCAGTATGTGTCGCTGTAATTCTGCCACAGAGATACACTAAAAACGGAGAAGAAGACTTGGAGCCAGTGTTGCCATACGTACGATAATTATCGTATCTGTACGATAATTTTGACATCTGTACGATGTACGATCAATAATTTAAAAAATCCCATAATGTATGATAATTTCAGAATTTCACCTGAAAAACCTCAGAGTGTGTTAAGAATTCAGGAGGGTGCCCTGTTTTTAAGCCAATGAGAGCACTATCTTGCGGTCCATGACGGCAAGAACCCCCTCAACATCTGGCAACACGCAGGCTTCCTATGACAGAGACTCACAGGTGGAGTTATTTATCTAGTGTTTTATCTATTGTGGTAATTTGCAGGTTGTGTCAAAAAGTTGTTGGTCTAGATAAATAGCTGTATTCTGTACGTTTGACTCATGTACGATAATTTTCTTCCAAATACGATAATTTTGAGCTTCTGGTATGATACTTGGACATTTCCAATCTGGCAACACTGCTTGGAGCATGCGCATAAACCTTGCGCGCTGTATACAAAATTTTTGCTTTAGTCATTTTTTATTTTTCTTTAGTAAAGCTAATAGGCTCAGTAGCTTCTGCAGCACAAACACATCAGTCTGGACGAAACGCCGATACGATACAAAATCTTTACGTATACAGCTAAATGCTTCTCCGTGTGGACGGGCTCTAAGGCAGGGGTCACACTGGAGGGCCGGTGTCCTGCAGAGTTCAGCTCCAACCCCATTCAAACACACCTGAAGCAGCTAATCAAGCTCTTACTAGGTATACTTGAAACTTCCAGGCAGGTGTGTTGAGGCAAGTTGGAGCTAAACTCTGCAGGACACCGGCCCTCCAGGACCGAGTTTGGTGACCCCTGGTCTGTGGACTCAACGGTTCGTTTTCCAAGAATCCATGGTATGAGATGATTTTTCCATTTATAGCATTCTTTATTAATATTATCTGACAACATAAACGAGTATCAAGTAGTATCCTATCTTGCTTAAAACTAATGACTTGCTCTAGTGTTACAGTGGGTGGTTTTAAGACTCAAGAGTGCTCTTGTTTATAACAGTTTGTTTGCATTTGAAATGATTCACACATGAATAACACTCACAACAGAAGACCATTTATGATCTAAGACAGTCTGTAATTTGCACTGAAATGTGAGTTAATAAAGTAAGAAAGATTTCTGACTTTATTATTGTGCTACTGTAGCACAATTCAAGTCTTTTGAAAGCAGACACTTATATTCATACTGTGATATGGCAAAATGTACTCACCGGGGTTCTGTGTCATTCAGAGTTGAATTTAGAATGCCTTTTAAATTCTATTTCATTTTCTGAATTTGAATCGAGGTTGCAAATGGGATGCAGAATTGTAATTTTAATACGAATTTGAGGAAGTGGATTTAAAATGGAATGAATAGAATAACTGCTATAGGCGTAATAATTCATCAAAATGTCAAATAAAAAAAATTAAGTATAGCTTACATATATACACAGTACTATTCAAAAGTTCGGGGTCAGTTAGATGTTTTTAATGTGTTTGAAAGAAGTCACTTATGCTCGTCAAGGCTGCATTTATTTGATCAAAAATAAAAGTAGCATCTACACTGCAAAAAATGCTTTTCTTACTTAAGTTTTTTTGTCTTGTTTTCAGCCAAAATATCGAAATATTCTTAAATCAAGAAGGATTTTCTAGACAAGTACAAATTATTGTCTTGTTTTCAGAAATAACAAGTCAAAATTAAGTGAGTTTTCGCTTAGAACAAGCAAAATAATCTTATTTCAAACAGAAAACAAGATTATTTTGCTTACCCCATTGGCAGATTATTTTGCTTGTTTCAGGCAAAAACTCACTTAATTTTGACATGTTTTTTCTGAAAACAAGACGATATTTTTTACTTTTCTAGAAAATCCTTCTTGATTTAAGAATTTTTTGATATTTTGGCTGGAAACAAGATAAAAAATCTAAGTAAGAAAAGCATTTTTTGCAGTGTATACCTATTTTCTGTTTTAATATATTTAAAATGTAATTTAAAACTGAATTTTCAGCAGCTTTTTCTGCAGTCTTTGGTGTCACATGATGCTTTTAAAAGTCATTCTAATATGCTGATTTGATGCTCAAAACATTTACTATTATTATCAGTTGAAAATGGTTGCTTAATATTTTTGTGAAAATAGTATTATTTTTAGGATTCTTTAATGAAAAAAAACTTAAAACGAACTGCATTTATTTGAAATAGAAATCTGTTTTGTCACTTTTGATCAGTTAAATGAATTCTTACTGAATATAAATTTATTTAAAAAACATTTTACTGACTTCAATATAGTGCTGTTAATTTGATAGCGGTGAATTTAGTTTTAAGAAATATGTCTAATCAGAATAAAGTATATTATACTAATCAGCCATAATTAGTCAAAATTGTCTTGGACCATTGAAATTTCATTAGATTGCATTTCAGTAAATTCCACTTCCTGTCATTCCAATTCAAATCCATTTCTACTTCCTGCGGGGAGTGACCAAATTGATTCAAATGCACACTCATGTATTAAAAGGGAGCCAGAAATGTTAAATTCTGAAAATTTCCCAACCCTGAATCATACATTTTGAATTCCACAAGAACTTCCTTGCCTTATAGACACGTCAGTGTGCACATTTATTTCAAAAGGGATGCTCTGATTAAAAAAATAAAAATTATAAAAATTTCCTATACAATATCTTTTCTTTTTCTCGTTTCAGAGATGACATAGCTTTAACTGACATAAGGCATATGTTTAAAAAAAAAAATCTATTTAGCAAGTGGGAAATATGCTGAACGTGTATCTATAATATATGCACAAATTGAATAACTTATTGATAACACAGTTCCAAGTGAAAATCCTTTTAAAGACCTGATTTATCAGAGAAAGAGTTTTCAGTAGTGTCCTTAATGCTGATGAAACCTTAAATAAAGTAACAGGCATTACACTGAGGATGTCTTTAATACTGAATCTCAATAGATCCTCGTTTCAGATCCTGTGGAACATTCCGGATTTGAAGTGATAATACTGCACACGGATAGCAGACAACCAGCAGCAGCGCATTCAGTGTGTGAGCAGCTTGAGTCGGGCGATCCAGCTGCTGAACAGTGAGGGTTCTGAGGGGGGTCTCTTGGAAGATTTGGCTGCAGGCTTCCGAGCCACGGCTTCCTGGTAGGGTATGGTGGAGCTGTTGTGTAGGTCTGCGTTGATAAAACACTGGCTGCCGCGGATGTGGTCGACCCCTCGGACGAGTTGGCGTTCTGCTGTGGGGCGGTAGGGCAGCGGGTAACAGGGCGACTCTTCTGAGATGGTGGGGATCTGTTCGTTACTCAGATACCTGTGCAAGACCTCATCACCTGAGAACAGACAAGACACATCGTGTAAGGATGAGAGCTATTTACCAGAAGTGAAAACCATTGACCGCATTCTCAAACCGTTCAAGGACTCTGAGGGCAAAGACAAAATGGCAAAAGCTTTGGCAAAATTGCAAGCTTCATTCTGATTGGCTGACTTCAATTGTTTTTGTTAGTTTGTTAGGAACTAAAGTCATTTTTATAATGTGAGAGCTGTATATTCTGCTTTCATAGCTCAATGTAACTATTGCCATTTTTCAACCCTGTGGACAAAAAAATATCTTCAAACTTTTCATTCTTGCACTAGTTAATTTAATTTGTCCACTAACAATGTCCAACAGTGCACATACATGCATAACATACATGCATAACAATTTTTTTTCATAGGCATGTTTAAGTGTAATTTTCAGTACATCTGAAATGATGTATAGTGTTCAGCAGAACTCTGTGATGGACAACTTTGACACTTTTCCATAATTTTACAAAATTAAAGCTTTTGGAAAGAACACAAACACATCACAAATTATATTTATATTGATTATCGCTTGTTTTCTTCTTCTTTCAACTCAAGCACAGTTTATTCTCACACTGTTGTCTTCCTCGATAAAAAATTTTCAGTGCATTGGAAATGACACCACAAATGTGGGATAGTCACAATTTTGGGGGGAAAACACACAATAAATAATAAAAGGATTACTATCACTCTTTTACAAAATAATTTTTTTTAGAAAAAAACAAACAAACATCCAAGTCACTTTAAGTGTAATCTTCATTAGACATCTGTTATTTTTAATTAAATCTAGCAGAAGAAACCCCCAGATATGTCCATCAAATAATCAAAACTTACTCCTTTACTCCTGCTCATACTTTGGCACACATTTACTTTACTGTCTTATAAGTGCATATGGTGCCATTGATTTCAGATTTAAGTTTCGGACACATTTACCGTTGTTTGGCAAATTTTCATGGGTGCAATCCAGTCATGTTTAATAGTAATCCATGCAATAAGTAAATTTGAAGATTTTTCCAGACAGATTTCCAACAAAATGCTGCTTGTTTTGAAAGTAACTTTTATGTGAGCTGCGCTTCATACTTCGCTATGCTTAATAGAGTTTTTGCCTGCGATATTCCGTTCGAATTTTGCTAATATGACAAGAGAAGAAATTGTTGAATAAAGTTGTTATTTTTGTTTTCTTTGCGCACAAAAAAGTATTCTCGTAGCTTCATAACATTACGGTTGAACCACTGATGTCACATGGACTATTTTAACAATGTCCTTACTATCTTTCTGGGCCTTGAATGCATCAGTTGCATTGCTGTCTATGTAGGGTCAGAAAGCTCTCGGATTTCACCAAAAATATCTTAATATGTGTTCCGAAGATGAATGAAGGTCTTACAGGTTTGGAATGGCACGAGGGTGAGTAATTAATGACAGAATTTTCATTTTTGGGTGAACTAAGTTACAATGTGACAATAAGTTACACAGTGGAATTTATGCTCAAAAGTCTGCCTCTGCCAGACTACGGACTAAGCAACAATGTAAAAAAAATTCATGATGCAACATGATAACTAGCCATTGACTAGCTATGATAACAGGCATTCTTCAGTAGTAACAAGAAAACAACTCTGCATGTGTTTATAGTCTGCAAAAACATTGCACATATTTACTGATGAACTATGGGTATACAGAGATTACCCCTTGAGCTACTGACAAACAGACAAAAATGCAATGCATAGTGTTATCTGACCGTTGTCTGCTCCTGCCCATGTAATTGGGCTTGTGAAATGTTTACGCTGACAGCTGGATACTAACTCCCTTCAGCGGTAGTTTAAACACAGACAGGTGTTGCGCTTACCTTTCCTTCCAAGAGCCCAGGGTCTGGAGGAGGAGTCCGACACTCCCAGGCAAGTGTCTACCGGCATGGACATGGGACGCGGCTTCCCTAAAGCACATGCACAATGAAAGAATCAGTCTAATTGAGTCCTTGCTTGAGCCATGCTGGCTAAGACTTTTATTTAAAGGCTCAGAGTGAAAAGAAAGCAGACGTCATGGAACCAAATGAGTCTCCTCTTTTATTTCTGTGCAGGTTTTATTTGATTTTGTTTTGAAGCTTTGTTCACAATGCACACAAATGCCACATAGTTCACTAAAGGATTGCGCTTTATTTAAAAAAAAAATTTAAAATTTTTTTTTTGCTGTACAGACTACAAACAACTAAACAGATCAGAGTTTCATTACGCTTCAGAGAGCTTTATTTAAAACTTAACATGTTAAAATTATAAAATGGAATGTTTCTTTAATGTTTGCATAACAAAAAAAAAACATTTAAAAATCTTGACATTTTGAATGATCAGAGAGCATTCGGAAATAACATTTTCATAACTTAATTGGAACATTAGCAATACGTTCTTAGAACATACTTTTGTTAGGTGGGTAGTCATTTGATTTTCATGAACAACTTGCTTCATTTTAGAACAGAATGTAAGGTAACTTGCAGTTCATGTTGATTCAGTAATGGCTCTGACTGATTCAGTGAGTTTATTCATTCAGTGGATTCATCAGACTCATTCAAACCTTATGATTTTTACTTTTTTTGTCATAAGAGTAACTTGAAGTGGACTAGTCATCCTGAAAGTTTCAATAGGAATACATTTTCTTGCAATTATATGTGTGGTTTGCATCAGGTTTTATGAGTTGTTTTTTTTTTTTTTGGCTGTACAGACTACAAACAACTAAACAGATCAGAGTTTCATTACGCCAAAAATAAAAACGAACAAATTTTGCCGTCTGTCTGCAGAAAGTCGTAACAATCACATGTGTTATCAGTGAAGCTACTTTGGTGATGTTACAAAATAAAGTCACATAGGTTGAACAGGTACTGACCTCTAGATGGGGTCCGCTGTCTCAGTCGTGCTTGTGGGACTCCGACCTCAGGTGGGTTTATGCTAAGTTTGCTGTTGTAGTCGCTGATATTTGAACGCCGTCTACTAACTAAATCCAGAGATGAGTTGGGCGACTCTGAACCTTTTGGTCTCATCTTCACGCCTGCGTGTTCACTCGTCTCTGCATCTCTACAGACATACAGAGATAAAGCAACATTAACAGACCAAGTTAAAGGGAAAGTGGAAAGTTTGTATTTACAAGTTGGGAAGTCGAAATTACGACGTCAGGTGTGTTCAAGTAACTTTGGCCAGATCAAGATGGTGATGTACCTGTTCTACAAATAATTCAGAAAAGATTTCTACAGCCCTACTTCTACAAAATGATGAATAAAGAATGTGCATCAGGAGTGTTTTTGCTTTTTAATCAATTTATGAAGGTGCTGTAAATTGAATCGTTATTGTATATATTCTATCGTAGTTGTCGAAGTGCCGAGTGTTGCATACGCATCAAAACTGAAGTATGTTTTGAGCTAAGTTTGCATAATTTGTAATGTACTGCAAGGCAGCTCACTATGTTTTGCAACAGAGCCACAGACTAATTGATTTAATATGATGGAGATACATTATCAGAGAAACTGATACTGACCGTGGGCTGTATGGCATGGAAGGAGGAGGAGGAATATAGAGATCTAAAATTGCAGGTTTCTCCGGACGCTTGATTTGCACAGGATTTCTGGATGACTGGGTGGCAGGCACATACGATGGGATCTAAAACAAACAAATGATTATATGCGGTATATTTACATATGATAGCCGTGAAAAAAAAAACCTTGCTAAATTTCATCTTATATCTTTTAAATGAAATCATCACAGAGCTTTTGGATCATAGATCTTTGATAGACCATAGACCAAATTACTACAATAAGACACTTTGTACTGAAGTATTTTTTTTCTTCTCAGGGACCAGCTTTATTTTGTAAGACATGGCAATTTTTGTTGAATGCAGACTTTCTTTAAGCCTTTAGTCATAGATTTTGCTAGAGCAAGAGTGGACTTACTGTACTGTACTGGTCTACTTTTGTAGAAAGAACCAATAATAGTCTTTATACTCAGTAAGTTCCTGTATGGATTATGTGAATTGCATAAACAGATATTAAGAAGGACATTTGTTGGCAAGCAGGGCTTTCATTCATTGAAAGGTAATGAAAGGAAATGTGAGTGGTGCTTGTCTGTGCAAAACTCACCGCCATAATGCTTGTGCGTTATGGATAATTGCTAATAGGGTATGTTTGTCCAATTTTAGTCCAATTGCTTTTAAGAATACAATAAGCAGCCTGATTTGAAGTAGCATTCATGTTCATACCACAAATCAAAGTGCCTCTTTATCATTGATTTTTTTTTACATTTAAAATGTTTTTGGTTTTTTTTATTGAAGGAAAATCGTTTTCTTCAGCTGTAGTCTACAGTCTGACCTTTAAAATTATAGCGAGGTGTTTGGGAGAGTCCATATGGACTAATATTAGCTACAGTATTTCTAAAATCAATGGTTGTGTGACATTTGGACCGGGAGTTTAATCAGGTGGAAACACACATCCTGATGGGAAATCTTAACTGCTGTTAATCAGCATAAGTCAGCTGTGGATGACGTGTGACATCAACATGCATTTTCAAAGGCAAGTTAACGTGTGTGTGTGTGTGTGTGTGTGTGTGTGGAGGGGAAGAAATGTTGCATTGTTTTAGTTCTGCAACACCCATGCAAATCCATCCACTCGTGTTGAAACAATGAAAGTTCATGGAGTTTGTCCAAATGTGAAACACAGAGAAATGGCAGAAAACGCCTCACAAGCTGTCATTTGCCTTCTACAAACAGTCTACACAAGTGTTCAGATGTTTGGGGTCGGTAGGATTTTTAAATGTTTTTGCTCACTAAGGCTGCATTTATTCAATCAAAAATACAGTAAAACTGTGAAATATTACTACATTTAAAATAATTGTTTTTAATTTGAATATATTTTCAAATGTAATTTATTCCGGTGATCAAAGCTGAATTTTCAGCATCATTACTCCAGTCTTCAGTGTCACATGATCCTTCAGAAATCATTCTAATATCCTGCTCAAGAATCAGTTATATTATTATCAATGTTCATAACGGCTGTGCTGCTTAATAAACCATGATACTTTTTTTTTTTTTTGAGACAAAAGCTTCCTGAGAGTCTGGACTGTAGGAGAATGAGGGCAGTACCTGGATGGCAGGGGGTCTCCAGCGCATGTTCTTCAGCAGTGCGGGTGTGAAGCCACAAGTACCTGATGGTCTTTTCTTCACCATTAGTGTCACATTCTGAGGATCTTCTCTGAGCTTTTCCACCAGATTCTTCAACTGCCAGCCCACCTGAGAAGAAAGCAGTACATCTGTTTATGGGTGACTCTTATCAGTTTTGTCTTCATTTCTTGAAACCACGACTTTCTCATAATTGTTCCTTTATCGCTTATACTTGCTTATTACACGGCTCTGTGGAATACTTGATTCTGATTGGTCAATCGCGCCATCCAGCGGTATGTTATTCCCAGATAACAACCGCCAAATTGAATAACACACCGCTCATCCGGGTACTACGAGTTATCTTGACCGGTACTACTTATATGCTTAACGAGTCTATTCTGAGATAACAACCGGCTGGATGTACATTATCCCTTACTTAATTACTCATAATTGTGACTTTATGTTGCATGATTGCATATATTTTATTATTCTACTTTATTATTATTTACTTAAATGGATAAATTTATTTTTCACAATTACAGCTGTACAGTTTTTCTCATAAATGTGATTTTATGTCTCGAAATGTGGCTATTTGTATTTGAAATAGCATTTTAAAATGTATTTACTTTAAACTTTATCTCACAAATACGTGTTTTATTTATTTATTTATTTTACTCTGAGACGGAAATGCCCTTGTGAAAAAGAAGTACACTTTAGAATACTATTAACTTATTACGGAAATAATATACTGTAAAAGAATTCGGTAACACTTTATTTTAGGGTCTCTTAACTAACTAGCTAACTTATTAGCATGCATACTAGAATATTAGCCATTTATTAGTACTAATTAAGCACATATTAATGCCTTATTCTACATCCCTAATCCTACCCAATACCTAAACTTAACAACTACCTTACTAACTATTAATAAGAAGCAAATTAGGAATTCATTGAGGGAAAAGTCGTAGTTAATAGCGAATAAGTCTTCCCTATTCTAAAGTGTTACCAAGAATTCTACTTAAGTGGAAACTGAAAGTAATGCTTTTGGGCAATTAATTCAATGTTATTTACAATTAAATGAAAATGTATTATAGTTTACATTTATATTAATTGCAATTAGTCGAATTTAAGAATGCTTTTTGACTGACTTATGACTTAAGTACACTATCTCTAAAGTATGCCGAATGTCCTGACAAGCATTTATGGTAAACTAAAACATACTTTAATGTCATTTCTATTGAAACTTGTATGTCATGTATTTAAATACATTGGTAATTACTCATTTGTAATGATGCAGTTGCAATTTAGTTCATTTAAAATATATTAACTTTTAACTTTTATACAAGTGCACACTCAATACAATTAAGTGCACTTCTTTTTCACAAGGGTGGACTTCCATAGAAATAAAACCTGGACATAAACGATCATAAATGGGGGAAAGCTGATCCTACTGTAGCTGAGCAAATGTAGTCTGAATAGCTTTATGCTGTACAAATACAAATGGGTAGGGACCAACCCAATGCTTTCTCTGTAAATATGAGGTGAATAAAAAAAACAGCACTGATCCAAAACAATGATAAAGGTGTTCATAACAGTATGGTTATTCAAAAGGCCTTTCATCACGGACATATCTCCCGCTCTCTCCCATGGATCAGGTGTACTCAGTCCAACACAAAAGCTCACCATCTTGCCTCCTCTCACTCTTTTAGGGCAGAACAATTACCCATAATCCTCCTCACTATCATGTGACAGATGCATGGACTCACCACTGTTTGTTTGTTGACTTGAATCACCTCATCGCCTGCATGAATCCTCTGAGTTCTGTCTGCTGGAGACTGAAGGGTGAAACACAGACAGACGTCATGAATCATTTGAAGTAATGCTTGTGAACACTGTTTCTTATGGATCTCAACAATCTATTAATCACAGACTGTGGCTTGAATGATGCAGGACATTGATGCATTAACGGCAAAAAAAATACAATTCAAAGCGATCTGTTGCTCTGTTGACTCACATTTTCCATAGTTCCGGTGATGACGTGTAGCCCATCGTAAGTGGATTTGATATACATTCCCTTTAAAAAAATAGGCAAACAATATGTAGGTGTTAAGCAACGGGCAAACAATTCCAGCGGGTCGTGTGCTAAAGTTGTTGACACTCACCAGTCCCTCGCCTGCTTTGATATTAGTGATGCTGACTTCCTCCAAACAGGTAATTTGACTCTTCAAGGGGTCAGAGGTCATCCTCATGGTGGAATCACAAATTCCGGTCAAAACTTGTGACTGAAATGAACAGAAAGAATAATGTTGTGGTATTTATGATTCATTTGGTCATGATAACTTATGCAGGACTTCATAAGGCTCAACCAAGGCTCATTGTAAAAACATTTCAATCATGACAGCCAGTGGTGTAGTGGTGCCTGGAGAAGTGGGTATACTCTTAATTTATGTCCCCATTTTTTTAAGCGGCCCAGCAAAGGATGAACGGCCTGTGTTATAAACAGTGACGTAAGACTAGTCTTGCATATTTAGTTCACCCCAAAATGGGCCAGTAGTATTTGCACATTTTCACTTACTGTAACTTCTGCTACTTGACTTCACGGAGTAAGGATCATTATGAAATTAATATTAGCAATGCTAGCCAGCCATATAAATGCAAGGCAGTAAGCTCATTGGCTGCATATGCAGCATGAAACAATCAGCTTGTGCCAAGTCGTTTAACTCTCTGAATATCATCAGTTACGTTAACACCCCGTCAGAATGCGCCATCTAGAGTTTCATGACTGAACTATATATTTGTGCAAAATATTACATTGCTTCTTGCATGTTTTGTGACACTTTTAAAGAGAAATTTCCAGTGAATGGTTGTTGTATGTACTGTGGCAGTTCGTAAATGAAATGTCCAGTGATTGCTGCTAAAATGTTTGAAAAAATGTACCACTTTCCTATGCTAAACCTAACCAAAAGTGTTAACAAAAGCAAACATGTGATAAAAATGCATTTGCTGACACAACCATCAGTCAGCTTGCTTCTACTAGTCTTTGAGCTCTTTTATCATGATTCATTTTACGGGATTCCTTCTCGAGTGCTCTGCATCACAAGTGCAGTGCTGTACCAGGTGGGCTACCGAGCAAGTTTACTACGTCAGAAAAGCCATATATAGAAAACTGATAATGTGATGCAAATGTCAAATTGTATTTCTTTAATTTGTACTATGGTAAGATGTTTTGAGGTCATAACAGCATTGTGCAAGGAACTGCATGGAAATAAAGCCGCTTCTCTCATCTTGATTTATTTATTTTCTTTCATTGAATGCATTCTGGGATTGTATGGAGCCTCTCACATGACATGGGAGGAAAATAGATATTGTGCCCACAAATTAAGAATTCATTGCCACCACTTATTAATAAAAAATGTGGCAATGATTTACCACAATTTAACTATGTTTACCACTACTTAACCACATTAAATTAAAATAAGGAAGGAAATTAATAAAACATTTTCCACAAATTAATTCTTTACTATATCCATTTTTTCTGCAAGTCATGTGCGGGGCTCTGCAGGATTGGATTGTCTGTGAAGGATATTTGGATATATGGCCATGAATCCCTATTATCAGACACTTTTGGTGGCAGAATAAATGAATCATGGGTGACAGATTGCCTGCGAATAGGGTATTTCTACAATGGCTATGATTGGTCTTTTTTTTTTTTTTTGGCATGGCATCACTGTTTCACTGACTGAGAATCCACAGTTAGGGATCATTAACACAAAATGAGATGATTCTAGTGGGTTCCAGAAAGATCTGCACTCTGCTAAAGTCAAACATGAGGCCATGATGTGCACAGGATATTCTCTTGCACATACACACTGCAGAGTGAGGCTGGCTGGATGAAATCAATCATGAAGTCAAAGTTAACCTGATTTACTTTAAGGGATAGTTCACCCAAAAAGGAAAACTTTATCTCATGTTCTTCCAAACTTCTGACTTTCTTTCTTCTGCAGCAAAAGCTATTCTCAAGAATGTTTTTGTCCATACAATGGAAGTCAATGGGGTCCAAAACAACATATTTTGAAGTGACATGGGGATGACTACTTGATGGCATTTCAAATGATCGTTGAAACTTGATTATTGATTATTCTATCCTGTTGGCCTCTAAGGCTGAGATACTGTAAATACTAACCAAAAATCATAACTTATCAAATCCCAAAGGATAAAATGAAGTACTGCTCAATATTACATCTTGCAACTTACTCTGTTTCACTTGCACACTATGCATATTTAGCTCAAATCATTGTTAAGTGTGAATGCAATTTATGCTTGTTTGTACTGTACAAACTGTTGAAATTATTGTATAGCATCCGGAACATTCCTTTAATGGAGATTGTGAGACACTGTTATCTACCACAGGATGTTTCAGTGGTTCCTGTGGACAAAATCTCGAACTGAACAATAGAGTTGCATCTCCACACTCACAATGAACCCAAATGCATCACAGATAACAGCTGAATCTCTGACCTGAGAGACGTTTGCATGCTTGAATGATAAATATGCTGTGTTTGAAATAACTGCGGCAAGACTTACCACTTCTAATATCTTCTCCTCCATTTCAAACACTGTGCAGTCCTGCAATTAAAAAGGGAGGATTTGCATGAGATGCCGGAATAAAGGTAAATTATGTGAAAAATAATGCGTTTTTTTTCAAACGAACCATGAACACATGTTAGACTGCACCCCATAAACACAATCAAGCCTAGAAAAAAAACAGTCAACCACCCCTTTAATTGATCAACTGACATTTTTACAAATTACTATTTCTATTTGAATGAAATGTTATTTACATTTTTTGTTCTCAAATAATCCTCCTAACTCTGACCATAAAGGCTTTTCACACAGGAAACTTTTTTGTTTGTTTGTTTGTTTAAATGCAGCTAGACATTTTAACGAAATAGAATTTAATGTATGAGTCTCGAGAAGTGGTCAATATGTTTGGCCAATTCAGAAAAGAAGTCTAATTCTGATATGATGTATATCATTTAAATTTGTTTCGTTTCGTTTATTTATTTTAGTTTTAGTTATTTTTGGCAACTAGCTAAAATTTGTATTTTATTAAATTGTTTATTTTATTTCAAGTAACAAAAGTGTTTTTTTCCCCCTGGTTTTAGTTTTAGTTCACGATAATAAACCTGGTAACTATTTTGACATTTTTACAAAAAATTACAAAAAGAATTTAAAAAAAGAAAATGCACTCAATAAGAATGTAATAATTAAATTATAAAAGTAATTATAAAATAAAAACGTTTATATTTCATATAGTAATTATAATTAAAATTCTCTCTTTTAATGGGATTTTTTAACAGTTTCATACAAACTCGGTGAATGAAAAGTAGCAACCTGCAACTGTTACCTTAAAGACCAAATAAAACAGTTTTTTGGCATAAACAGTGATGTCAAATAACATTTTTGACTTTTGACTAGTTCATTTAGATGTTAGCATTTTTAGGTTACCGTTTTTTCAGTGTGCTGTGAATGCTTGCAGAGCTTTGACTAGGAGATCAAAGCTGATGAACACAGTAACAAACCTTCTGGACAGTTGTGGTCAGTTCCAGACAGAGCTGAATGATCTTGTTTTTGGTTGATGTAAAGTCACTGATTCCTGTCAGGGGAGTCCTGCACACAAACAAAGAGAACAAAGTGTAACTCATCCAAACGCTCATGAGATGTTCACTCATCTGGTATGATCTGGTATGTGATGTTTCAAGCCCAAACATGCAGTGTACGTATGTGTTCATGTGTGTCTGTATGACATCACGAGGAAAGATTTAAGGTGTTTTGACTGAACACAGAAACCAAAGCAATAGTTGGTGAGACAGCTGCCAGTAAGAATGTGACACTGAAACATGATTCAAATAAAATCTTAAATATTCAAATAAATCTACATTCAAGGACATTCAAATTTTTTTCCTAAAATTGTAAGAATTGTATTGAATGATAATAACATTAAGAAGATGTTTTGTTAACACTATTTTAAGAACATTTCTTCCAAAAATGTGCCCAGCCTTTACATTATGTTAAGCCAAAATACTTGGAACATTCCTTGTAGGTGAAGTCTGTAAGAGGCAGAAAGAGTGTGTTTGTATGTAAATCTCAC